>NC_029791.2:1957036-1965048 GCF_000816755.2 Arachis ipaensis | reverse complement strand
TTTTCTTCTTTTCAATCTTTTTTTTTCTTCAGGACAGCCTCTTGAACAGCTTTAAGCTGTCATTTTGTAATAAAATTACTTCACTTAAAAATTTAAATTTATAAAAAGAGTATCAACTTTTGCGCTATAAACATGGTGGCAATGTGCACCTTGTTCGTAGATACCATCGAGTCGGATAGAGTTGCCAACCTTATCCGTAGTAAATAGAGTAGGGAGCGGGTTGAGTTTCAACCCTATCCTATCCACCAATCCGCACGCTATATATGTATATTAATACTTATATAAAAATATATATAATCCTACCATACCAATTCGCACCATATATATGTATGTTATATATTTATATAAAAATGTATTTTAAGTAGATGTTGAATAAAAAACCTTTCACTAAATGCAAAAAATTTTTCCACTGAAAAAGATCATTAATCGATAATTTAGTACAATTTTTTTTTACATAAAATTCAGTTATATTTTAAATTATCATCGAATTATATAATAATAATGTTGCATCTTTTTAGTAGCCCGCGGATAAGATCGAGTACTCACAGGTATGGTTAGGATTGAGATATTCTCAACCCACGGATAAGATATGGTTGAGTTTATATAAAATTCTTAACTCGCGAATAGGGTTAGGATGGGTTGAGATATTCTCAATCTGCGGGTAGAATAAGATTGAGTTTATATAAAAATTTTAACTTGCAGATAGAGTTAGAATTAAATTCAAATTCTATCATATCCTACTCATTGCCAACCCTAATTATAGTGCTACCTTAGTTGGTTATTCCGTTAATTGGTATGTAGGCAAACACTTTTCTGAGCTCTTTCCATCAGCTTTTAGGGAGAGGGGAGGTGGTTGTGACTGCATGTGAGGTCGGAAAGAGGTGAGAATTTAGGGGTGTGCATGGGTCGGGTGAAACCGGGTTTGATGTGACCCATACCCGATCCGAAATATATACCGGGTCTATTTTAGACCCGAACCCGACCATAAACCCGATGAAACTTATAAACTTTTGGGCCACAATTATACCGGGTAAAAATCGGATGAAAACCGGACCGTTAACATTATATTACCTTGATACCTTCTTGTAAGTTAGCATGTAAAAATATCCAAATTTTTTAAACTCCAACTATTATTTGACATGGTAAAATTCACTTAGAAAAATATAATAAGAACCAACTCTTCTCTAAAATTAAAGCATAACCATAATCAATACTAATATTGCCTAATAACACCAAATATTTAAATCAATACAAATAACACAAAATTATACATTAGTCTAAAATCTTATGCATTTTAAATATAAAACATTAACTTATAGTCTTATATATAATGACTAGTAATACAAAATATTAAGGTTTACAATACTTAAATTTTACA
The DNA here is from genome assembly GCF_000816755.2 of Arachis ipaensis. NCBI lineage: Eukaryota > Viridiplantae > Streptophyta > Magnoliopsida > Fabales > Fabaceae > Arachis > Arachis ipaensis. The sequence goes on along the minus strand of NC_029791.2, from coordinate 1,963,670 downwards.
TAATAATAGCCATAATCCATCACTAATAATACAAAATATTAATTGTGTATGATGACTGAGCCACCGGGCCGATTTCGGGTGACCCGAGTCATGGACTATGTCCGACCCGAAATAATAACCGGGTCTATTTTTGAGACCAATACCCGACCTTAGACCCGATGAAATCACACCAAATTAACCCAAAAAGTGTTCGAAAGCGAGCCGGATCTTCGAGTCGGACCGGACCATGCACCCCCTAGGTGAGATGATGGTGGCTGTTAGTGGGATACGATGGTGGTAAAAAATCGAGGAATGAAAGTTTGAAATTAGATTAAGTTAGGAAGGGTAATTTAAAAATTTTAAATAACATTTAAGTGTTTGTATAATTTTATTCAATAAAATTTATTTTTTACGAATACAATGTCAATTTTGTTTTTACATGAATTGATTTACAAACATTCTAAATACTCATGAACGATAATTTATTCTATAATATATCTATTAAAAGATACCAAATAAATTATAATTGAACTCACAATTCAATGTTTGAGTCACATGTGTCTAAATTTAGAAACAACTCCAATTAATTTTCTCTACCTTGGCTACTTTTTTTTATATTTGTGTGAAACAAGATTTTGGTCTTAGAAAATTAAATGTGTTTTTTGTTTTAATCTAGTAAAATTTAAAAATTTTTAAATAAGTTTAATATTATCTGATCTTATATTAAATTTGATTCGAACTATTAACATATTTAACCGTTAATATAACATTTAATTTTCAATTTTAGTATGTAAATAAACCAATAATCACTAATATAAAAACTTTTTTGTTAATTATTCAAGTTATATTTAATAGTAGAACAATATTAAATTCGTTTGAAATTTTTTAAAATTAAAATAAATGTTTAAAATATTAGAGACTAAATTAAAATTTGATCCAAACGTTAAAAATTAAAATAGTAGTTTAATTTATCTAGAACAAGAATAATCAAAGTATTACACACGTAGTTATCATGCATCTTCATGAAATAACACAATAATTCAAATCATGTGCATAATAATTCATCTAAAAGTAATCAATTTGGGTTGGTCGAGTGGTCAGTTTACTCGTCTATTTAAATAAGTGTTGGAGGTTCGAATCTCGTCTTATGCATGCAGCAACTCGTGTCTCAGTATCCTGTTTCGATAAACAAACGCCAGCCCAATAGAAGTATATAGGATAATACAACGGGTTTAAAAATGCATAAATAAGTTTTTGATCGGTAGAAATGCTTTTATTTTATTTTATTTTGGTTCTCATAAATTTTTTCTTTAATAAAATTTAAAAGGTCTTTATTTTAATTTTTACCTTTAATTTGTTTTGTTAAATACTTATGATAAATTTTAAATGCTAATGTGATATTATATTAATAGAACAAACTAATAACAAAATAAAAAATGAGACAAACTAAAAAAAAATTATGTATAACAATTACTCATTGATCCCATTATGAAAATATATTTTGGGATTTGTCCTTTTTAGAAGAATAATTTGGGGAGCTTCCTCGTTGGCAAGGGGGTTGCGTGCCCCAGCAGGTGACAGAGAGTTAATTGCGGTAAAAAGAATGTTTAAGTTAGAAGGGAGTGTAATTAGATCAAAGTAAAATTAGATAAAATTAGTAAATTTAAAAAAAAAAGTGAAATTAAATAGTTAATAAATCTAAAATATGGTCTATTATTCATAGTGTTTGTATTTTATATTGTTCACCTGACCAGATTGATAAACTATTTATTTGACTATGATAAAAAAATTATGAAACCAAAGTCCAAAAATAATGATAAGGGAAGGTTGCTGTATTTGAAAATAATAGTAGATAATCATACAGAAGTGGAAACAATTTTCTTACATACAGGATTGAAATTTGAAAATGTCACAGGGTGCTGTCCATTATTCTCGAAGATTTCATGCTCTTTCTCATGTTTACTTTATTTTCCTTTTTGTTAAATAAAAAAAAATAGATTTTTTGTTCTTAATATTCGTAATTTTTTTTAAATATTTTTAGAGTTTAATTTTATTTGATTTTGTNTAAATATTAACTCTATTTAAAATATTAGAGATAAAATCGAAAGCATTCAAAAATAATTTTGACATAAATAAAAAACATTAAAGACAAAATTAAATGAATCAAAAACGTTAAAAAAAAAAATGGAATGAAATTAAACGTTAGAAATATTTTAAAAAAATCACAAATAAAAAATACAACAAATTATACGAGCCAATTCCTTTCCAAACTCAACGAATTAAACGAGTATTTCATGTCATTATAATATATTAGTTGAAATAAAATTATTTCCATCTCTCAACTAACACTTTGAAATTTATTTTCCATTATTAGTACTTACAATAATTAATATTTGATGGATCACTGTTTATTATTTTTTTATAAAGAATATATAATTATTGTTTGGGTTCTCTTTTCTATTTTTTCTTTTTTATTTAACGATTGATTTGTAAATATTTTTCTGAAAATTGGATGTGGGAAAACTACTAGGTTTTCTTTTTTAGTCAGCCTACAATTCAGCTTTTGGTTTTCTTGAAATGTTTTTTCTTTTCTTTTTTTTTTTTGCATAAATTTTATTTTAAGCTTTTGGTGGTGATTTTTTTATTATTCTTTCGTTTGTCTATTGTAGGTATGGATCTGGGGGGGGGTACTGATTGCTGGGTAAGGCCCATAACCATTTCATATCTATGAGAATGAAAAATGATGTTAGGCCCCTGTCCAAAAAAAAATGATATTAGGCCTCTGAACAAAAAATAAATAAATAAATTTTAATACTCTAAATTAGTTTTTTAAAAGAGAGTTTTAGTAAGATATTTTAATCTCTTACAAATTTTAATTACAAAATCAGTCTTTAATTTTTTAGGATATGTTTTTAAATTAAATTTATTTCAATAGTTCTTATTTGTATAATTGTTTTTTAAAATAACCGATTATGTGGTAATTTAATTTATGTTTTTTTTTTTTAATAATCTGCGTTTGAAATGTATGAAAAAAGTTGTTTTTAAGTGATAAAACTACAAAAAGTAAAAAATATGAGTTTAGAATGATTTTTTATAGTATTTAATGTTTGACACTTGAGATCAAATTGGTAAAATCATCACTTAGCTTAAATTTTTTTAGTTTCCAATTTTCCATTGTAACTTGTTTTCAAACCTTAACCAAACTTCTATAAGGGAGGATATTGACCTGGACGCCATGGGGCCTTTTCCTTGTCCGTCTCTTAGTACTGAGACTTGTCAAAAGTTAATGAAACCGGTGACATCTGAAGAGGTTAAAAGAGCTGTGATGACCATGAGTTCGTTTAAAGCCCCAGGGCCAGATGGATTTCAAGCAATTTTCTACAAAGAGTTCTGGGACTTTCTTAGCAACGATGTGTGTGGACTGGTCAAGCGAGCCTTTGAGGGTGAGTCATTGAATGCGGCTATTTTCGATACTCTCATTGTTCTAATTCCTAAAGTGGAAGTTCCCTCTTCCTTACGGGAGTTTCGGCCTATTAGCTTATGTAATGTAATTTATAAAATTGTCACAAAGGTTCTAGTTAACAGGTTCAGACCTTTTCTGTCGGAGATCATTGGTCCTTTGCAAGGAGGGTTCATTTCAGGAAGAGGAACCACAGAGAATATTATCATTGCTCAGGAGATTATGCACTTCATGAGGAACACCAAGTCTCGAAAAGGGACCATGGCATTCAAGATTGATTTGGAAAAAGCTTATGACAGAGTAGACTGGCGTTTTCTGGAAGCTACTTTGGTCCGGTTTGGGTTTCCAAAGGCTACCATTAATCTTATATTGAATTGTGTGACTTCCTCTTCGTTGGTAGTTTTGTGGAATGGGAACAGGCTCCAAAATTTCAATCCGAAGAGAGGGTTGAGGCAAGGAGATCCTATGTCTCCTTATCTATTTGTACTCTGTATGGAAATGCTTGCCTGCTTTATCTCTCATAGAGTTTCCCAAGGTTTGTGGAACCCAGTTGCGATTTCTAGGAATGGACCACGACTCTCTCATTTGATGTTTGCAGATGATCTTTTGCTTTTCTGTAAGGCATCAAAAGCTCAAGTAATAGAGGTCATGCATTGTTTGACTTGTTTTCTAAAGCGTCAGGTTTAAAGGTAAATCTTCATAAGTCAAAGGCCCAGTGTTCCAAGAGGGTGTCGGAGAGGAGAAAAGGGGTTCTCTCAGGGGTCTCTAACATCCGGTTCTGCAATGATTTGGGTAAATACCTGGGAATTAACATCGGTCATGCTAGAGCTTCCAGGAAGACGGCTCAGGAGATTATTGAAAAAATTTCGAGGAAGCTCTCCAGTTGGAAAGGACGCCTACTGAATAAGGCAGGGAGGCTTTGTCTTGTTAAATCAGTTATGGCCTCTATCCCAGTTTATGAATGCAAATTTCTCTTCTCCCGAAATATGCATGTAATAAAATTGATTCCTTGATGAGACAATTCTTGTGGAAAGGCCAAGCGACTGGAAAAGGGCTGCCTCTGGTCAGGTGGGAGGTCGCCATAACTCCTAAAAAGGCAGGAGGATTGGGTATTAGGGATACTTCCTGTGCTAACATAGCGCTTCTGAGAAAGTTGGTATGGGATTGTCTAAATAATAGTGAGAAGTTATGGGTGCAGGTTCTGAAGCATAAATATCTCAGGAATCAATTTGGTATGAACGGAAACAGTAGAAATTCTTCATTGGCTACCTGGAAGAACATTGTTAGTGCCTATGAGCATCTCAAGGAAGGGCTTCATTGGAATATTGGAGATGTCCACAAATCAGTTTGGTATGATGAGTGGACTCCTTTTGGTAAGCTTTGCAACCTTGTTCCTTATGTACATATTTCTGAATCAGATTTCATAGTGGCTGACTTGTGGAAAGAGTTTCGGAAGGCCTTGGCTAACAATGAGGCGTCCTTTGGTGCAGGGCTTTGGTGGGTATGGAGACATAGGTGCAATGACATATTCAACACTGACAACTCTTGGACAGACCATAAGGTTGTTGCCTTGGCCAGAATTACCGCCAAGGACTTACAGGTTTATAGGAATCGAAGCAATGCCTTTAGGTCTCTCCAAAATTGCCTGTGTTGGGAACCACCGGTAGGCAATAGTTTTAAAGTTAATTGTGATGCAAGCTTGCATATGGATTCAAATTTAGCGGGATTTGGGTGTATTATTAGAGATTCTAAGGGAGATTGGATCTCGGGCTGCTCTGGAAGCATTCCCCCTTGGTCTATAATCAGATGTGAATTATTTGCTGCTTGGAGGGGACTGGTTTTAGCTTGGTATTACGGTTTGAGGGATATTATATGTGAAACGGATTGCCTTGACATTTTGCCCATCATGCATGAGCTTACAAGTGGGTATTCATCTGAAGTAACAGATTTGGTTCACAAGATTCAGGAGCTTTTATCTCGTCCTTGGCTTGTTCACGTTGAATAGGTGTCCCGAGAAGCAAATAGAGCTGCGGATTAGATGGCTAAATATGGTGCCAAGAGTAACTCTAATCATGTTATTTGGTCTGAGTCTGGTGTTGATCTCCAACGAATCATCTGCTCGAATTTAGGATAGTTTTTGCTTTGTTTCTTTCCTTGTTTAGACCAAAAAAAAAAAAACCCTTAACCAAACATAAATGTTACACCTACTCTCTATATTTTGTGAATTGTGATACCTCAAAACGACTATAAATATGAATCTTAGTAACCATTTACAAAGAACATAGACAAAAAATTGTCTAATCTAAGGGTAAAAAATAATTGACACCCTTTTGAGAAACTCAAAACATACCAATAATTACCATAATAATAGCATACATGCATAGTGATCTTTATCAGATTATGTTCACATTCTTTCTTGTATATATTTGTCAATTTTTCTCTTCTTCCAAAATTATTATAGATTAAATATTTTTTCAATTAAATAATACTTTCTCATATATTTAAATTTTTATAAATAAAACTTACTTAATTGAACCATGACAAGACTTATAATTCAGGGTTTTCATATTGATTTAATAATCTTCGCTATTGGATGGTTTATTTGTATTATTATTATTATTATTATTATTTTTTTTATCAAAGATAGGAGACTCGAACCCGCAACCTCTTAATTGAATATGGGGAGACTATGCCATATGAGCTATAACTCATTGACAATTTGAAAAAATAGGAGACTCGAACCCGCAACCTCTTAATTGAGTATGAGGAGTCTATGCCATTTGAACTATTACTTATTGGCGGTTTACTTGTATTATTAATGACAAATAATATAGCATTTAAACTAAAATGACTACAACAGGTTTTGGTTGACCTTTAAAATGATGAATTTCTTATATGTTCACACTGGCTATAACTCTTGAAAAAATAGGAGACTCGAACCCGCAACCTCTTAATTGAGTATGAGGAGTCTATGCCATTTGAACTATTACTTATTGGCGGTTTACTTGTATTATTAATGACAAATAATATAGCATTTAAACTAAAATAACTAAAATGACTTTTGGTTGACCTTTAAAATGATGAATTTTTTATAGAGTAATTCTCCGTATACAAGTGATTTTTAATACAAGTCATATAAGTCATTTATATTTACATCGTTTTATGTTTTTTTTGTGCTTTCTTCTTTCTTTCTAT
>NC_029791.2:1954509-1955789 GCF_000816755.2 Arachis ipaensis | reverse complement strand
CCCAAGAGTAATAACAAATAAGAAAGAAAGAACAAGTCACGTGATCTTACTATTTTATGCTCCTTTATTTTAAATTTCTATCATTATTATTATTGTTCTAACTTGTCACAAAAATAAACTCTAACCTAAATTTTTTTTAAACTCGTTAGTTAACAAGTCATGAATTCTAACACATACTTTTCCCATATATAATTATTGATTATTATTGGAAAGGCTGAGTAGTGAATCATTCAAAACTTAGTGTGTTATTATACATAATTTCTAAAGACATTTTTTATATCAATATAAACTATGCTAAACATATACTAAAAATTAGTTATTTGTATAAAATATATGTTATAATAAAAAATATATATTAAAAATAATTAAAATAATATATTTATTCATACAAAATACATATTAGTTGATATAGTAATTGATTTTTTCGTGTGTATATAACATTGTTATAAACCACTTAATTGAAGGTGACAACTTTATATATTTCAAATGAAATAAATCTACACTATATTGTGACGGTTGGCCGCCTTCTTTTATTTATTTATTTATTTATTGTTTTTGGTCCCTGCAATTGAGAGAAAGAAGCAAAATAATTATTGAAGGGCTTTCGGCCTACACTTACGAGGTCTGGCCCAAAACCATGTTTGCAAATCCTTATAACCCCCTTTAATGCCATGATTTGTTTAGATTTTTTAACATAAAAATTAAGAAGATTAAGCCCAATAATTTCTTGAAAAAATAATTAGACAGAAGCTTACATAAATTAAATTAATTTAAGAGAAAAGGACAAATCAATCCCTAACTTTTTTGTCTGCACAAATTTAAGTTCCTGAAGATTTAAAAATACATTTAAGTCATTGACCTCTTCAAATTCTGGACATATCGATTCCTGAGTCTAATTTGTCCAATTTTAAAAACTCTTTCACGTATGCATCCGTATCAACCAGGTCAGTACAACAGAAGTTACGTTTGATTTTTTCGATAAGTCCGACAGACCCAAGTGAATATGAGGGATCGATATGTCCAGATTTTGAAAAGGTCAAGGACTTAAATGTATTTTCAAATCTTCGAGGACTTAAATGTCTGCGGATCAAAAGATTAAGGACCTATTTGTCCTTTTCTCTTAATTTAATCTCTCTTATAGTGTACAATTGTGTAATTTATTTCTTAAAAAGAAATATAAATCAGTTAGATATAAATCTGTTGTAGCATAATAATACATATTTAATATTCACAAAAAAAAAAGTTTATTATACATTTTTACTTATATAAAAAATATTATT
>NC_029791.2:1953118-1954437 GCF_000816755.2 Arachis ipaensis | reverse complement strand
TAAGTTAATCAACCTTATAAGAGTCTGAACAATCAATCACATAATGTTAAATGTAATTTTTCAAAAAAAAAAAAAAAGTTAGAAAAACAAAGCAAAAAATCGATGAAAATCCTTACATATTCAATGACGGTATAATTTTTGTTGGTTTTCCACGCAAACGTATTTTTTAATTTGGCATATCAATGACTAATTTGTTACAGATTAAGCTTTATTTAAAAATTTGCAGATAATCATTAGAGCAACTTATTACATGCACTACATCATTAGAGCAACACACATGGTTTCTCTGTTTACTATAAGATAGATTAATAACAATGGCCAAACATGCATGCTTTCTCTGTTTAGGGGGTGAGAAATACGCACAAGCTTCAATAATTTCTTGTGGCTTATATCGTTTCCCTATGCATTCATTATCTTTGTTTTATACATATGTTAAAACAAGTTCCAAATTAGGGTTTTATGTACATTTCTTAACTCTATATATCCATGAAAATGTGGACAAGCTTTGCTTAACATCAATGTTCTTAAATTTCTTGATTATAACTCATACCATTTAATATTTGAGGAACTAATTTTTTTTATCTAATAAAATACATATCATTTTAATAATATATTAAATTCTATTTAAAAATTTGTTATTGACTAATGAGTTGCTGCATATATAAGACATAATTTAAATTTCTAATTTCTAATACTTATCTAAACGTACGAGTGAGTTAATTATTTGACTAATCCAAATTGTTATTGATAATATGTATTTTAAATTTTAAATAAATGGCATTTGAGGGTCACTAATACTTTCCATAAATTTAACTTACAAAAGAATATGAACTCACTTCAAAATTATTTCTTATTTTAACTTTTTTCAACTTAAATATTTTCCTATTTTAAAATGATGCAAATTAAACCATCACTCCATACATAGCAGTAATTGGTGGAAAATTGGAGGGACAATTTTGTTTGAAAATTAAACATTGTATAAGAGAGATGATGCTACCAATACAAACAATAATGACATATTTTCTTAAATTGGAGGGACAATTTTACATGTATATTTTGTTAAATTTAATCTATATACTTTTAAATAATATTTTTAATAATAGTAGATAATTAAAATCAAAATTTAAACTTTTAATTTAAATCAATAACAATAATCTTATAAGATGTTTTAGTCTGTTTAAAATTAATTCTAAAAAAGACACTTTAGTCTTAGCTTTTAACAAGTAACTAGGATAATATTTTAGTCTTTTTAAAGTCAAATTTAAATTTTTATTTTTAATATATTCAAACGTTCTTAATTAATCTTATCTGAATATTTT
>NC_029791.2:1950775-1953003 GCF_000816755.2 Arachis ipaensis | reverse complement strand
TATTTTAATATTTTTAAAATTTTAAATTGAACTAAATAGACATTTTGGTAGTTTTAAATTAATAACCTTAAAAGGTTATTTATAAAAAATCAAAATCAAATTTCTAATACAATCAAACAATATTAATCACTCATGTAAAAATATTTTAATTCTTTTAAAAGTAATGATAGAGATATATTTTAGTCTCTTAAAACAAACTAAATGGAGCATTTTAATGTTTTTAAAATTACATTCTAATTTCTAATACAATTAAATAATTTTAATAAAAATAAAATAAAATTTATCCTTTTACTTTTGTTTTCAAATAAAAATTATTACCAGCTACTTTATTATTGTTAAAGCCTTAAAGGTTACAAAGAGAATGCACCATTAAATATTCATGATATACTAATAAAATGCCACTAAACTTTCAATTTATAAGTGACTAGACAGACTAGTGCATTAGCCCGTGCGTTGCACGGCATCGGTCTAGAAAATTATTCGAGAGTAATCATTTTGAGAATATGACAAATGTATGTTTGTAGATTGGATTAGCAAGTAGGACAAATTTAAAGGCAGATATTGCCTGTAATAGCCTAACAATTCGACGATTTTACTATGACATGAATGTGAATAGTTATCGATTTCACTGTCTAGTGGATATTCTCGAATATTTTCCTGTAGACCACATTGATTGTCGAAGTGGTCACGTTGCATTTGTTGTTCTGAATTAACACTCTGAGTCCATTCTTTGACTTTACTCTTGATAGTGCAACATACAGCTGGCTGTGCGAAAAAAACTGGCCTTGGCAAGTACAACCCAACCAACCGAGGTCAAAGTTTGTCCCTGTGACTTATTAATCGTCATTACGAAGGACACAATAATTGGGAATTGTCTCCTTTGAAACCTAAACGGCAGATCTTGGTTGGTAGGAATCATATTCATTCGTGGTATTATGACTACCTGACCAACCTTGTTTTCCGTTAACGTCATGCACTCAATGACATGATTTCCTAGTTTCCGTACTTGTAATCTTGTCCCGTTACATAGACCGTTGGACTGGTCAATATTGCGCAATAACATGACTGGTACACCTACTTTTAGAATTAGTTGATGTGGGGCAAACCAGAGCAGTTAATAGCATTAAGAACATCCGGTATGATTGTGTCCAAGTCTGACTCCATGTTTCCTTCCTCAACACACAAACTATCACAGCTTAAATATATTTTTTCATCCCGTTCCAAACGATCTATTATGAGCGTATTCACCTCATTGACCACCTCTAATGTAGGACCAAGGATGGATCGATGTTTAAAGTACGATGGCTGAGTAAATTAGCCAAGAGGTTAGGGTATACAAACTCAACCATATCATCAAAGGGACGAATTGAATCATGTATCAGTATGTCAGGATGAATATGCACCTCTGACTTCCCATCTATAGAATTCCCAACCAAGCCATCCCCAATATCCAAGAGCCATTTTGAGAACTCAATAACATCATCCACAGCTTTATCTGTTGGTCCAATAGTTAAACGCATGTTCACTGTCAGGGTTAGAACAGTACAGTGTTGCCATAGATACGAAGCATTAATAGCTGAATGAACAATATCCTGACGGGAGCCCATTGGAATGACTGGAAGAATTTGTCTAAAGTCACCTCCTAGTACCACGACCTTACCTCCAAAAGGTAATTCTGCATTATAATATGGTTCTGAGCTCAGGATGTCACGAAAGCACTTGTCAAGTGCTTCATAGCAAAGTTTGTTGAGCATTGGTGCCTCATCCCATATAATAAGTCTAGCTTTGCATATCAACTTGGCCAAAGATGAACCTTGCTTAATGCAACATACTGAGTCCTCTGTCAACTGTACTCCATCGGTATCTTAAATCTTGAATGAACTGTGCGTCCATTTGGAAGCAATAAAAAAGCAATCCCACTGAATGCAACATTTAGTACAATGCCCCTTTTGCTTCGAATTGCAACTGATAGAGTCCTATATAGATACGTTTTACCGGTACCACTGTAGCCATAAACAAAGAAGAATCCTCCGGCATTATCATTGACTGCCTGTATGATGACATCAAATACTTTTCTCTGACCTATGTTCATATTAGATAGGTTGTTGTTAATACAAATGCTTTTCTCTGACCTATGTTTATACAAAGAGAATGCATCATTAAATATTTATGATATACTAATAAAATGACACTAAACTTTCAATTTATAAGTGATATCCGTTATTGTT
>NC_029791.2:1950159-1950690 GCF_000816755.2 Arachis ipaensis | reverse complement strand
AAACATTTTAAAATCATATGATCTTTTGTCTAAAATAACACTAAACTTCCAATTTATAAGTGATACCACATAATTTCCAATCGATGTTATTATACATAAATAGATAGAAATGATAACATTGATAATAAACCAATAAAATAGCACTCAACTTTCAATCATTTTATACATGACTAGAGAGAAAAATGATCATATGATTTTCTTGTTTCATGTAACATATACAACTCAAAGAGGGTACAAGGGTGGAGCTTTCATCAAAATCAAGTGGGATGTGTGACACTAGATTTATTCATGGTTTATTCTTATATTATAAAGATGTGGCATTGTCCTATTCTGTGGTTGTGTTCCCTCCCAAACAAATTGAAATGTTCCACCACAACCAAGCCTTAGCCTCTTTCCAAGGTCTATATTTTCCCATCCTATGGTCCCCACTCTCCACAAGATTTCAGTCTAAATCTCAAGGATCATATCCAATGGTCCACGTTCACTTGAGGCCCCACCTCATTATTTATTTTTTTATTATACTTTAATAAT
>NC_029791.2:1939833-1950127 GCF_000816755.2 Arachis ipaensis | reverse complement strand
TTTCTCTAAAATTTTGAATTGATATTTTCTCCAAAAAAATGCTATAAAGCCGAAAAAAAAAAACTTTTTTATTCCACTTAACTCTGAGTAAGATAACAGATAACTATTGACATTGCCGACTTTGTGGAGCAGTTCAAGAGTGACAATCCTAAATTTAGCACATTGGTTTTTCCGAATTATTACTCAATTTATTATTTTTAATTTTGATTTTAATTTTAATTTTATTCAAAAAGGGGTTTTTTTTAGTAAATTGAGGCAGTTCCAAGCAGTTATGGTCTTTCGAGGATCAAGCAAATATTGTGCCTAAATCTGTGACTATTTAACAGCTGTGTGTGACTTTGAAAATAATAAAAAAAAAGGTTCAAACTTTAAAGGAAATCAAATGTATACAGCACTGTAGAGTCATTTATCACTGAGCAAGTGCTTTAGTCTTTTGTGTGAGACAGAGGGGGTTACTGGGTAGGTTCAAATTTTTCATTTTTATTCAATTGGGTTTTGCTTATCTACTCTCTGGATTCTGAGCCTTTTTCAAAAGCATTCCTTTGTTTTGCTTTTATTGTGAAAATTTACATGAAACTCTGTGCTTTCTTTCTTTTAGTTTGAGAGAGAGAAACAAGATTGTAGAATGAGCAAAGTGTTGAGAGGAAGATAGATTGGTTGTTGAAACAGAGACACAGTCTTTCTGCTTAATGGGTACGTATATTATTAGTTTTCTGTTTAGTTAACATTTTTTTTTTTCAAAATTTTGCACAAAAAAAAAAAGTTAGCTTTAAACACTCAAAATATAATGTTGAATGCTGTTGCATGTTTGCAAATTTTCATTTTTTTTCATGTGTTATTATTTGTTGTTGTTATTTTTCAATTTTGTTATGTGATTTTGTAGAATGCATGTAATATTGTTTATAATATTTGGTTTTCAATATCTTGGCTGTAACATGCACCTTTTTGGATTTTGATTGATATTTGTCCTGCAATATTTTTCTTTTAAATATTCAAATTATTTACCTGTGATATTTGGACTGAGAGATTTATTGAGTTTTTTCATAGTTGTTTTCTGAGTACAGTGTCTAGATCTTGTTCATGTTGTTTTGAATTTCAAAAAATGCAGTGACAAAATAGAAGCTATGGACATTTCAGAAGTTATGAACATTCCTGACTATACAAGAATTCTATTTGATAAGCTTCAGAAGTTTGAGCCTGAATATGCTTCAAAAATAATTGGAATTCTGCTCTTGCACAATGAACATGACATTGCTAAATTGGCTACATGTCCGGACCACATCGTCCGTGACGTGGCATTCAAGGCCAAGAATGATCTTCAAAGAATGTCTGCTCATAAACCATCCATAATTCCAATTTCAGTCCCTATGAACCCTCCGCAAGGATTAAGCCATTTATCAGTAATATCACCTAGAACACCTACCTCTCCACCAAGCTTTCCGGTTCACAATTCTCCTTATTGGGATCCATATCCTGCTACCAATACTAACCCTGAGTTTATGAAGTACTCGGATTCGATTGCGGAACTGCAGAATCAGGCAGAGTTGTATGGTTTGGAGAGTCATGTAGATCCCATTGGCAGTGATTTCTATGGATTGGAAGCTTCGACGCCGAATTTCGGTGGAAAGGCCGGGAGAAGGTATTCAGGCTTGTCTGATTTTCCTGTTAAGACATGTCACTACTTTAACAAAGGTTATTGCAAACATGGTGAAAGTTGTAGATACTATCATGGACAAGCCGGCTCCGAGAGCTTCTCTCATATGTATGGAAATGATTTTGTTAATGATGATCCGGTGGTTTCGCCGGGCTCACTAGCGCAGCTAGAACGTGAGATTGTTGATCTTTTAAAGCAAAGACGACGCAATCCAATTACAATTGCTGCCTTGCCAATGGCATATTATGATAAGTACAAGAAGGTGCTTCAGGCAGATGGTTATTTAACCGAGAGCCAGCGGCATGGTAAGTCTGGCTATAGCTTGACAAAGCTTCTGGCGCGGCTGAGCAATAGTATTTGTGTCATAGACAGGTGGAGCTCTTATTAATCTTGGCGACTGTTTTCTTTCTGGAATTTATTGAATGTTTCTTACCAAATTTGACATTTTATTTTGATTGATTCACAGACCTCATGGGCAGCATGAGGTAGTTCTAGCAGAGGATGCTCCAAAATACACCCAAAAGAGAGATTTTGTTCAAAATATCAGTGCATCGCGACAAATATATTTGACATTTCCGGCTGACAGCACTTTCACAGAGGAGGATGTCTCTAATTACTTCAGGTGAATTGTATTTTGGCTGGGTTTGGTAAAGCTTTCTGAAGAGGTGCTTGTGCTTTTTAAAAGTGCTTGTGCTTGCAGCTTTTAAAAGTTAGGGGTGCTTTTGAAAGCATTTAAGAGGGAGCTTTTTAAAATTGGCTTGTATTTATCAAAATTAAAAAAATCTAATATAATAAGTATTCAAAATTATCATTATTAATTATTAACACTAGATTTCATTTATTTTCCCACACATATTTCCTGCAATTATATTGCCATTGAAAAAATACTCATATATTTCTAATTTCTCAACCTAACTTTCACAAATTCTAACACAATCTTCATATATTTTTTATTTTTCAACCTAATTTTCACAATTTCAACACAAATACATCTCTATCATGTATTAGGTATGAACTTTTATCTTTTTATATTATTTTTGTACGTTATTTTTGTATTTTTTAGATGTTTGTTTTTCTCTGTTCTTTAAAACGTGAAGAAGGAGACTTGATTTATGGAAACCAATCATAAAATTTTCGTACACCAACTTTATAAACATTAGTCAAAATTATAATAACAACATATATATATATATTTTGTGATTTGTAGATGGGTAATTGACAGTACTAACATTGATTACATACAAGTTTTATTATTGACTAATGATAACTCTATTTATATTAATATAGAGTAAATCAAATAAATATTTAAATTATTGGTCTCTAAAATTTGAAAAAAAAATTATTTTTCGTTATAAATATGTTTATTATAATTTTTTTAATTTTTAAAAGCTGTTCTATTAAAAGCTATTTTTAACGTGATTTTACTAAACGCAAGTGCTGTCGCTTTTAAAAAGCCCTCTTTTAAAAGACAGCTTTCATAAGCTACTTTCGAAAAGTAAAAACTTTACCAAACTAAGCCTGTGTGTATGTGAAGTTCACACTTCATTTCAGCTGATTATTGTTAACAAATTTCTGATATATGTTTTCCTCTACAGCACATTCGGGTGTGTTGAAGATGTAAGGATTCCATGCCAGCAGAAAAGGATGTTTGGCTTTGTGACGTTTATTGATCCGCAAACTGTTAAAACCATTTTAGACAAAGGGAATCCCCATTATGTTCGCGGGTCTCGGGTGCTTGTGAAACCTTACCGGGAGAAGTCAAAGGTTATTGAAAGGTACTTCCTGTCTAATGTTCCTTTTGTTAATTTACATTTTCAGCTCGGAATTGAATGCTTATACTCTGGGTTTAAGCTTGAAATGTGGGTACAATTGCACTTGACATTAGAAAGGGTTCTTGTTATAATTTGATTTTTTCTTGGTATAATTGTATCAATATCTGATTATTTGAAGGTTAATTTAGAGAAATTTACATATGACAATAGTATATATTAATTAATTTACTTTTGTCCTTTGTGTATGAATGAAATTTAGTAATTTAATTTTATCCTTTGATCATGTTAGTTATGTTGACACATACTTCTTTTTTAAGAAACTTTTCATATCAACTTTAATTTGATTGCAGGAAGTATGCTAGAATTCAGCACTCTATGTGTTACTCACCTCACCACATAGACATGGATTCTGAAATGAATTCAAGTGAGTATCATATGACTTGTTCTGTGATCGGATTTCTTTCTCTCATTAGTCATTAATATAACCATTTTCAATTTTTTTTTGTAGTTTCAAGAAGTTGTGGGAATGCTAGATCTCTTAGGAGACAACTGATGGAAGAGCAGGAGCAGGCTCTAGAACTAGTAGAAATGCAAAGGAGACGTTTGGCAGCGTTGCAGTTCGCCCAAAATTCTCTGTCTACTTCACCCCATTTTCGCTTCTCCACGAATGGAATGAGAGCTTCAGAAGGTATGTAGTAGTAATATGAATTGCATTTATTTATTATGAGTACATTCTTTGTATCATTCTTTATAACGCTACTTTACATTTTTCAGATAATTTCAATTTCAACTTTCATCCTCAAGAATCTTTCAATGATAATGAGAAACCAAGTAATATAGACACCAATTTCTCTGACGAAAACAGGTAAATGTACCTATCACAATTTCTTTGTATGTTGTCTTGGAAAATCTATTTGTACCATCCATAAAACAATATTTTTGGTTTGTGCACGCAGCAGCAGCCAAGGACTTGACCTTCCGGACAGTCCATTCGCATTTCCGGTGGAGAATGAGAATCAATAAGTCTTATAGTTTCAGAAACACACACAGAAGAAATATAGAGTTTAAATAGCCCAAGGCCAAAGGCATCAACTTTCTTTTGATATACTATACAGTACCAAGTAGCTTTGAAGTTTAGTCAAAATCTCTGGCTAGTACATAAAAAGCTGAAGAAGGAGAGTTTGAAGACACAACTTGAACAGGTGGAATTAACATAATTTTAATGATACTTGTAGCGAGATTTATAGTTTAATATATCATACAAAATGATAAAAGGTATGTTTTAAGATGAAGGTAGCAGCAGGAGGATTATAAGTTATTAGTAGGACTATATATTATATTATGCATAGCTTTCATCCATATTGTATCCTTGTCTAGGCTCTGGCCAACTAGACTATAGCTTTTTTAAGCATAAACAATTTAAATAACAGTTTGTGGTAATTTCAATACCAGTATTTTACATTTTAATCTTTTTTTTATTCTTTAGTGCCGTTTCACCAAATTCATGTTGGTTTTATATTCGAGGAAATGATTAGTGCATTCTGCTTCTGCACGAGCAAGGAAGAAACTTTTGCAAAGAATTTTTTGTAAAGATTGAATTAACAGCATTGTTTGGTAAACATCAATCTGGTTATTTTAGTGAAACTCAGGAATTTAAATAATCCTTTTAACAATTTATTATCATAGAACCAATGAATTTTCAAATTAGTGTCTTATGTAATTTAATATAAAATTTCGATTTTCGAATTCTTATTACTGTCTACACCAGACGAAGACTTGTGGATTTTGATCAAAAGAAAAAAGAGAAATAAAAAAAAGGTGTAGGATTGCTGTAATACAAGTATCTCAGAAGAGATTGAACATGATATTTTAGCATGTATCCATGATGAGATTGCCTTCATAGTAACATGTTATTTTCAAGTTTGTAACCGAATGGTGATGGTGAAACGTGTAACAAATAAAGTAATATTGATTTGAAGAAAAACTAAATAAATAAATAAAGCAGCAAAAACACCAAAGCAGAAATAAATCCTTATGACAGAATATGTAAGCTGTAAATTTAACTTGATGCCGCCTCCTTCTATAATTTATACCAGTGTAAGTTTGCAATATTGTCCACAACCTGCAACAAATTAGGGGTTACTAACAGCATATTGAATGTATATTCCTAATCATGAAAATCAAACCACTAAAGAAGCTAACAGCATATTGAATGTGTTAATCATCAAAATGCTAAAGAAGCTCACCTTACGGTGCAGACTGCACTATGATGTGTTCTGTCTTTTCATATCAAAATGCTTCATAAACAACCCGAGAATAATGAAGGAACTCAAAGGATCATGCTTCAGCCATAATGCCGAAAAAAAATATAGCAACATGTTACTCGATGTTAGATTTCTAGAGATTGTTCTTCCTTCAGTACTGATTGCAAGTATATTAACACAAAATTGATCCTGGTATATCACATTTTTCTTTCGAATTTCTCGGCAAACCTTCTGACTAATAATCTTTGACGAAATGCCAAATATTTATCCAAACTAGTTCCAGCCCACTGTTGACAAAAGCATTCATCAGTTGGAACAAGAGATCCAAGTGGAAAGGGTCCTTTCGGAGCTTTCTTCAAGGAAACCAAGAACCTATGACGAGGACGGATTCTTTGGTCCAAAGACAAGCTAAGGTACATTGGGTATTTGGTCAAGGATTGCACCTCATTGTTGAGTTCATTTACCAAGTACAAATACTTGGGCTTCAGATTGTCCTCTAGGGACAGAGATAGCACCTGCAGGTTCAGTAGTAACTAACGATAAAGACGATTCTTAAGGATCAATTCAATAGTTAAGTAAAAAATTACATAGGACAGAATATAATACAATGGAGCGGGAGAAAGGAAATTTGGAACAATAAAACAGAATATTTTTCATTTATCAATAATGAAAGTACAAAAGAAATGAAAAATTACCTGTGTAAGACTAGTCAATACTTTCAAGATGTCTGAATTTTTCATTCCTATGCTTCTTAGGAAGTTTATCCTTGGAAGTAATCCATCATCTATGCTGTAGTGGAGAAGCTGAGGATGTTTCGTCACCATCTTCACTATGCTATCTTTGGGTGCTCCCAACTCTTTGGTTAGAAACATGTATCGAGTATTCCATGAAACGTCAATGCGCTGGACAAGAATTTGTGGGCTTAGCTGAATGACCTTACCCAAGTCTCTTTCCTTGATTCCAACTTCCTCAACTAAATATCTTACTGTCGGTTTTAATGAATTTTCAACACTATAAGAAAAAAGCGATGGAGCGACGGCAATGATTTGCCCTATCCTGGAACTTGGTATTCCCAAGCCTGCCAAGAAAGCAACATGAGACTTCAAATTGTTCTCCACCGTATACCCCAGAATCTGAGGCTGCCTCACAAGGATTCTTCTAACATCTCTATGTTTGACACCGACACTCATTAAGTAATCTAACCTCTCCTGTGCAGAGCATACATTGATTTGAAGTGACGGCATGTGCCTCTGATACATCTGGACGAAGTGTGACTCCTTGATTCCAAAGGTGCTTAAGTAATCAAGAAGCGGTAACCATTTCGAATCCAAGATAATCTCTTCCGACAGCCGTGGATATTTCTTCTCCTTTAAGTTCTTATCAAGCTGCAATCAAAATGCAAGTTAAACCTTTTAAAACTGAACAGCTTACTGTAACACCATTTGGTACCTTTCCATTGTAGTTTCGCCGTAAAGATGCCACTCCCTCGCTTCCGCGAATTCTAGTGCTTGGTTCATTATCAAAATCTCTTACACCCCATTCCTTTTCATTTTGTCTTTCTTTTCCTGCACAAACAAACAAGATTATACAACATTCAACTTTCCTCTTAAAACTAGTCAGCAAAACTCTTTCAAGCATACCTTTACTTGCATGCAACTTAGATCTCTTGCCATTAGTGTCCAAGCGAGCAGGCTCAGCAAATTCTTCCTAAGAACGCATTGCACAAACAAGAATAAGATTACAAAAACAAATCCCCAAAAGCATCAACAAGATTAGAAGAACACCGACGTCATTTTCCAGTTGCGCAAAACCAAATTTTCCAAATCGAAATGTTATGAATACCGGAAATGAGAGCTTCATCGTCCCTCGCCAATGAAAAATTGGATTAATTGCCAACAAAGTTTACTCATAACAACACATTAACACCTTAAACAATGAACAATAAAAATTTCAAAATTTGTTTTCTTTCTGAAAATTAAAACCGAAACAAATAAATATGAACATGAAATTGAGCTAAGGAGGAACAAATGAAACTCACATCAGAGAGCCAATCACCGTCCTCGTCGTCGTCGTCCTCGTCGTCGTCGTCGGAATCGTAGGTAGAGAGAGGGTAACCGTACTTAGACTTGCGGTTGGTCTTGAGAATGTTTGGATTGGAATGCGCCGCAGCAATCACAAGCAGCACCTTGCTGCCACCGCCACCACCTCCTCTTCCGTCAATGGATGAAGACGCAGAATTCGAATTCGAACTCGAACTCGGATTGAAATGCCATTCAACAAAGTTCCGAAAGGAAGAAGAAGAAGAATAGAGGAGGGGATTGCAGGGATAGAGAGAGAATATGGAAACCATTTGTAGAGAGAGAATATTCTCCAAAACCCTACTGAGGGTAGAATCTCTTAACGATGTTTCAGTTGAAACTTCAGAGGTTTATCCATTTCTTCTTCTCCTTCTTCTTTCACCAATAGAGCAAATTTAATTTAATGATTAATGTGAATAATTTTTTTATTTAACTTAGTCAACTTATCCAAATATTTTTATGAATAAAAATTTGGTTTAATTACTTTGTTGGTCCTTATAGTTTTACAAAATTTTTAATTAAATTTCTATATTTTTTTTAATTGGGTCGCGGCACCAATTTTTTTTAGTTATTTTTTTTCTTTTATCTGAATCTCTGCACCAATTTTTTTAGTTAGGTTCTTATACAATTAAGCTAATTACTATCAAAAGAGACCTAATTGAAAAAAAAATAATACAAAAATCTAATTAAATAAAAAAAATATAGAGACCTAATTAAAAATTTTATAAAATTATAGAAACCAACAGAATAATTAAATCTAAAAATTATTTGCAATAGTATTTTGTCATGCTATTTAAATTAATACTTTTTACTACAAGTCTACAACTTATTCTATTAATAAATCATCGTCAAAGTTGCTACAAAGTGCAATCTGAAATTCTTAATAACTAATTTAGACTATCAAATAATTTACTCACTTATTTACTTAATTAAGTATTATTTGTTTAAATTTTAAACTTTTAATATTTATTTAAGTGACTGAATGAACAAATAGTTAGTTATTTGAGCTAATTGCCTGACCTAAGTTGGTTATTAAGTGGTAATTTTTTTTTTGAGTGGTAAATTTATTAGTAGAACCTTATCGAGAACGTGAATCACAGAAGCAGCCAATGGATCAGAGAAAGCCCACGTAGCCTTCTTCATTTTCAATATTATTATTATATTAACGGCTTAGCCGTAGATCTGTGAACCGGACCGGGCTGGCCCGTTGCCAACCATGGAATCTGCACTTGCTTCTTCTCTGCTTTCCTTAGCAACTCCGACCAGACTCACACCCATTTCTTGTTCTCCGCCAAGACATGCAACAGTTCCTCTTTGTGTCAGAAGAAGCTCCACTTTTTCAGCTAAGATTGCAGAAACAAGAAGAACATCAACAAGGGTCTCGGCTATCAATGATGTAACCACTGTTCTTGACCCTGCTCCAGTTGAAATCACATGGCAAATCATAGTTGGAACTATAGGTATATTATTCTATTCAATAATAGAAAGCTATAAGGCTTTTAGAAAAAAGTTATTTTCCAAAATTTACTATTTTCTATGTGTTGATTATATTTTTGCAGCTGGGATTACACCTTTTGTGGTGGCAGGGATAGAGTTCAGCAAAAGGATTGTAAGGGAACCTTTTGATTTTGATTCATTTGTCTTCACGTAATATTGATAGTTAAGAACTATTAGATGATAATTTAGTTAAACATATTAAACTATCTAATGATTCTCAATCATTAATTTCACATGAAAACAGTTGCATGCGAGTTTTCACCTCTCTTGTTTTTAGAAAAAATTCTTGATTCATGAGTTTTGGATTTTTATTGCAGATAGCACAGAGGAAATGTGAGGAATGTGGAGGATCAGGGATTGTTTTCAGGGACAAGAAGTATTTTCGTTGCCCTGAATGTGGTATGTCAAAATTTCATACTTCAATTTTAAAACTTGCTCATTTACTATTGCCACTAAAGATTTTGTGATTTTCTCTGATTTGTTGATTCTCTATCTAATTAGGAAACTTCATATTCTGTCTAATGTAGGTGGATTTCTTCCTTGGCAGTCATGGAAGAGATTCTTTTCTGGTTAGATGCCTTGTGATACATTGCACATAACAAAACTTCAACAATCACAACCTTGTTACAGAACATATTCATTTGTCATCCAATCAAATATAATCTTGGTTTAGGTTGATTGTTTTGATGTATGTTTAACTTAATATCACTTTTAATTCGTTTATTCTTAAACGTTTCTTATTAAGTAAGGACTAAAGAGTATCACTCTACTTGTCACTTAAATAAATTTTAGTTTTTTATTTATTATATTTTAAATCAATGGTTTAAATTTTTTTATAATTTTAGAATTAAACATTTTTTTTCTCTTTATTTTAATAAAACATTATATAATTTAATTTCCTTTTACGATTATGAAAGATATCTTTCATTCTTCACGTGATTCGAAACTTAAAATTTTAAATTTAATACTTAAGATTTAAAATTTAAAATTTAATATTTAAAAATTTAAGATTTATGATTTTGAATGAAA
>NC_029791.2:1938873-1939808 GCF_000816755.2 Arachis ipaensis | reverse complement strand
TATGAGTTTAATTTTGATGCATGTAAAATATTTTATATTCGTTATGTTGAATGACCATTCGCGCAATTAATGTGAAACGTAGTTATTTTTATTGATGTGATATTACTTAATTGAATACATGGTAAAACACTAAAACTACTTTATATTATTAGTACATCAAAATTAAATTTATTTTTTTATTTGGGTTAGAATTCGTGTATCTTACTTCTTTTTTAATTAGACCTTGTTACCCTCTTTATTTTTGGAATTAGATATTAGAATGTATTACTCACATTAGAAATTGAAATGAACTAGGAGTTTTAACTTTTAACACGGATGGTCAAAAATTCAGAAAATTCCAATGAGTACACGTACAACACATGGAGGAGGTGAAAACAAATTAAAACAGAAAAGAAGAAGAATTCTGAGTTTAAGTTGGACTCAACTTCTACAATCAGATTTGCAAGGATTTCAACGCTCAAAAAACACTACAAACACTTTGCCTTCCTAGTTGGAAACATAGTACAAAAGTCAATTCATTTTTTGTCAAGAAATGTAGCTGTGGTTGACAGGCCAAAAGTGACGCACTTGATTATGTCAAATTCTACACAATAATTGATTAATAATTATTTTAACATATTTTTTTTCTAAAATTATGTGTGAGATTGGAATCTCAAACTTTTAAATGATATAAAAAGAATATGTCATTTGAGTTATTTGAGTTATAGCTAGTTGACAATTATTTTAACACATTTGCCACTTTGAATATTTGAAGAAATATATGTGTAGTACAAGGAAATAGTATCGAAATATATTGAAATATATTCATTTATATTTACAATCATGTTGCCTATTCGCTAAAAATAAGTTATTAATTAGTTATTGTGTATAAGAATGTGTATTTGTTATTTAATAAAAAATATTATACTATTGTAATTAAATATCTTTTATTGTTA
>NC_029791.2:1935158-1938737 GCF_000816755.2 Arachis ipaensis | reverse complement strand
CGTTCACATTGTATCCGCCTTAAATAATACATAAAAATAGGTACATAGCCAGTTTTAAACCCGGATAAAGGAGGAGGGTTGTGTTAGATCTTCGACAACTAACATAAAAATATAATCGAATCCCCATGACATGAATCAAAGACATTATTGCGCTAAAGCTAGGTCGTTGCCCGTAAGCAACGCGCTGTATGGCTCGAGTATGGTGTCAAATGAGCAAGAACCGCTGCATGGATGCCCGGATGTAGTGTTAAATGAGCAAGGGTTCTCGCATTTTCGTGAACAGACGAGGGTAAATAAACTAGTTCACATAGTAAAAGGTAAAGGTCGGAGCGACAGAAGGTTGAGATTTGGGACATGGAACATAGGCACTCTAACAGGAAAGTCCATGGAGGTGGTGGACACCATGACAAGGAGGAAGATTAACATTATGTGCCTATAAGAAACAAAGTGGGTTGGTGCGAAGGCTAGGGAGTTGGATACTTCTGGTTTCAAACTTTGGTATACAGGAAAGGTGAAGAATAGGAATGGGGTTGGAATAATTGTGGATAAGCAGTGGAAGAAGGACGTAGTGGATGTCAAGAGGGTGGGAGATCGGATCATCTCTATCAAACTTGCGGTGGAGGGAGGTGTTTTCCATGTGATTAGCGCCTATGCACTGCAAGTGGGTTCGGATGAACAACACAAGATAAGGTTTTGGGAGGATCTAGAGAGTTTGGTTCAAGACATACCTTTGGGAGATAAGATTTTCTTAGGAGGAGATTTAAATGGCCGTGTTAGGAGAGAAGTGACTGGATATGGGAGTATTCACAGAGGCCATGGTTTCGGGGTGATCAATATTGAGGGTAAAACTATTTTGGACTTTTTCTCAACCTTTGATCTTCTCATCGCAAATACATGTTTTAAAAAGAGAGACGAACATCTTATAATCTATAAGAGTGGCATGACAAGCTCTCAAATCGACTTCTTCTTGTTGAGAATAGTCGACCGAAAATTTTGCATTAATGTAAAATTATCTTGGGAGAGAGTTTGACAACACAACATAGGGTGCTCGTCATGGATTTTTGCGTTGAGCAAAAGTTGAGGAAAAGACATCATACGAAGAACCCAAGAATGAGGTGGTGGCGGATGAAAGGTGAAGAACAAAGAAACTTCCTAAGACGTGTAGGAGAAGAGGCAAAGTGGGATGGGAATAGAAGCGCGGAAGAGATGTGGAGGGAGATGGCAGAAGTTATTAGAAGAATAGCAAAAGAAAGCTTTGGTGAATCTAAAGGAATAGGACCAAGAGACAAGGAGTCCTGGTGGTGGAATGCGAGTGTACAAGAAAAGATAAAGATAAAAAAGGGAGTGCTTTAAAGAGTGGTCTTTATGCCGCAACGCATATAATTGAAAAAAATATAAGGCGGCTAAAAAAGAGACAAAAGTGGCTGTAAGTGAAGCAAGAACAAGAGCATATGAGGGTCTCTACCAGTCTTTGGACACGAAAGAAGGAGAAAAAGGTATATATAGAATCACAAAGAGCCGTGAAAGAAGAACGAGAGATTTTGATCAGGTTAAGTGCATAAAGGATAAGGATGGAGAGGTGTTGGCTCAAGAGGAGAAGATTAATGAAAGGTGGAAGAGCTACTTCTACGAGTTATTTAATGAGGGACAGAAGAATCTTCTGAACCTTGGTCGGTTATGCATAAGGGAAGAAGATCAAAACTTTGACTACTATCAAATGATTCGAGACTTCGAGGTAAAAGAGGCTCTAAAGCAGATGAAAAATGGCAGGGCAGTAGGACCTAATAATATTCCGATTGAGGTTTAGAAGGGTCTTGGAGAAAAAGGCATCAACTGATTAACCAAGCTTTTTAATGAGATTTTAAGGTCAAAGAAGATGCCTGATTAGTGGAGAAAGAGCACCTTGGTATCTATCTACAAGAATAAGGGAGATATATAAAGTTGCAAAAACTATAGAGGGATCAAGCTTATGAGTCACACCATGAAGTTATGGGAAATGGTGATAGAACGGAGGTTGAGAAAAGAGATACAAGTAACAGATAACCAATTTGGATTTATGTCAGGTAGATCTACCACTGAAGCGATATACCTATTAAGAAGGATGATGGAGAGGTATCGTAGTAATAAAAGAGATCTACATATGGTGTTTATTGATTTGGAAAAAGCGTATGATAGAGTACCAAGGGAGGTCTTATGGAAGGTTTTAGAAAAGAGGAGAGTAAGGATCGCATATATTCGTGCAATTATAGATATGTATGATGGGGCCACAACTAGTGTGAAGACTCAAGGTGGTGTGACAGAGAAATTTTCTATTGGTATAGGATTACACCAAGGATCATCCTTAAGTCCATACATTTTCACGTTAGTCTTGGAAGTATTCACAGAGCACATCCAAGAGCCTGTGCCATGATGCATACTTTTTGCCGATGATATCGTCCTTATGGGAGAGTCAAGGGAAGACCTAAATAAAAAGTTGGAGTTATGGAGAGAAGTTCTAGAAGTTTATGGTTTGCGCATAAGTCGTAGCAAGACAGAATATATGGAATGTAAGTTCAGTCTGAGAAGGGAAAACCCTAATATAGAGGTGAAGATTGGAGAAAACATCCTACGAAAAGTTAAAAGTTTTAAGTATATTGGATGCATCATACAGGATAATGGAGAGATTGAACATGATGTAAATCATAGGATCCAAGCAGGTTGGTCAAAATGACGGAGTGCATCTGGTTTTATATGTGACAAAAAAGTGCTTTTAAAACTTAAAGGTAAATTATATCGCACCGCTATAAGACCGGCTATACTTTATGGTACGGAGTGTTGGGCGGCTAAAGGGGAGCACGAGTATAAGCTGAGTATGGCAGGGATGAAGATGTTGAGATGGATGAGTGGACATACGCGATTGGATAAAATAAGGAACGAAGATATAAGAGAGAGAGTTGGAGTAGCACCCATTGTGAAAAAGATGGTTGAATCGCGTCTCAGGTGGTTTGGACATGTGAGAAGAAGACCGATAGAACATCCAGTTAGGAGGGTGGATGAGTTGGAAGATGGATAAGGGGCGAAAGATAGAGGAAGACCTAAGAAGATCATCCATGAGGTGGTCAAACGAGATTTACATGTAAACGGTCCTTCTATTAACATGATACATAATAGAGCATAATAACATTGTTTAATTTATGTAGCGACCCCATTTAGTGGGACAAGGCTTTGTTGTTGTCGTTGTATATAATACATAATAATTGATTCTATAATTAATGTTTTGTATACATAAAGTATTTTCGTTATATCTATATTTAATAATGTTCTAAAAGTTCTTAAGATATATAGTGATTATTATATATATAAGTTATAATTATGGACAAATGCACGTGTTATGAGGAATATAGAAATAGAAATAATGGTAATGAGTAGGGTTATGAGAAATTTAATGAGAATAGAGTAGTAAGTAGTAACACAAGTGTGAAGTCAAAGAAACCGTGTTGACCAGTATCCTATGATTCCACACGCTGGTAAAAGGTTACCAGTTACAACAATCTTTACCAGCATACCTTTTTTTTTTGGTTTCTCAATTTAAAAATTCTC
>NC_029791.2:1926334-1935122 GCF_000816755.2 Arachis ipaensis | reverse complement strand
TCCGTATTAATATTTTAATAATCAACAACAACTTTACTATTATCTTTTTTTTTAATTATTTTACACAATGAATATTCCAATCGGTCATTAGAAACGTGGAAGAATGCATTTTAATAATTAGTTAAAACATATAATCTTCTGTATAGAATAAGTATTTTAAAATAATGTTAAGCGAAAGTGACGTCATGGTTAAGATAAGACAGCATAAAGGAGAGGAAATTAAATAATAACATTTGTAATATTTTGTATAAAGTATAAACATATTATAAACATGATTGAAGATTATATAATATAGAAAAGGACAAGAAAAATCTTCGTTTCTTAGCTACGCGTCTCTATAAAATATCAACAAATATACGCATTTATTTCAGAGGAATTAGACCAAATTCTCAACCACCACCTTGAACCCAAAAAAAGAAGAAAAAGAAAAGAAAGAAAAAAAAACTTCATAGAAATTAAGTATTCATTATTTGTTGTCTTGGCATCGAAGTTCAAAGTTCAATACACACTTTCTCTCCATATCTCTGGTGAGTTTCTCTGAAATTGTTTGAAGTCTTAACTCTTGTGTTCTTGTTCTTAAGTCAAAGATGAAGCTGCATCTTTCTATGCTAATTATTGTGTCAAAACTTGTTGCTGATGAATGAAAATTTTTCATCCCTTTTCTTGTTTACAATTTTTCTTTTCTGGTTTTTAAAACTAAATGGCTCTTTTTAGTTAAATGAGTCAAAGTTCTCAGTTTGAACTTTGAATCATTTAGTAGTAGCATAGAACATGATGTAATTAAGAATCATTAGTTCAAGTTGAATAGTAATTACTAATGATTATGCTTTTAGTATTAGAGAGATTCATAGTTAATATTTAATTCATGTGTGGTTTGAAAATAGATTAGGAAAATGTTTAATGCATTATTTGGTTGTGATTATTGTTCCATCAACACTGAAATACTGCATTTTTTTGTCATCTTTTTCTGCAGAAAATCTCAAATGTGAACAACATTCAAATTTGTAATTTGGGAATTAGTAAAATCATTCTGGTGTTGTTTGCATATATTCAAAAGAACTTGTTACCTTTTGAATGCAAACAAACATGTCCTATTCTTGTTACTTCCTTCAAAGTGAGAACCTAAACAATAATTACCCTTTACTTCATAATTCAGAACACTATTGCACCCTTGAATCTTTTTCTACTAACCAAAACTCCCCATCTTCTCTTAGTTTCTCACCTGAGATTACTCCAATGTTGAAGCAAGACCGCATCGAACATGACAATGAATCTTGCTTGACACATGATCAAAATGACTTGAGCAACAAGATAAGGGAACTGGAAAGTGCTATGCTAGGATCTGATGCAGATATTCTAAACACATATGGTGCTGCTATGATTCCACAAGAATGTGACTCATTCTTGAGGTGGAGGAAAATGATGGAGGTGATATCGCGAGGCGATTTGAAAGAGATGCTTTGTGCTTGTGCAAAAGCAATGTCAGAGAATGACATGGAGACAACTGAATGGCTGATTTCTGAGCTGCAAAAAATGGTGTCGATTTCTGGGGATCCAGTCCAAAGATTAGGAGCATACATGTTGGAGGCACTTGTTGCAAGGCTAGCCACTTCAGGAAGCACAATCTACAATGCCTTGAGATGCAAGGAACCTACTGGCAATGAACTCCTTTCTTATATGCATATGCTTTATGAGATCTGTCCATACCTCAAATTCGGATATCTTTCTGCGAATGGATCGATAGCCGAAGCAATGAAGGATGAAAATGAAGTTCACATAATTGATTTTCAGATTAACCAAGGAGTTCAGTGGATAAGTCTCATAAAAGCACTTGCTGCAAGGCCTAATGGATCACCAAAGATCAGAATAACATGTTTTGATGACTCTACCTCTGCTTTTGCCAGAGGAGGAGGACTTAACATAGTTGGAGAAAGGTTATCAAGAATTGCGAATTCATGTAAGGTTCAATTTGAATTTCATGCTCTAGAAGTTTCCCCTTCTGAGGTGAAGCTTGATGATCTTGACATTAGGCCTGGTGAGTCCATTGCTGTGAATTTTGCCATGATGCTTCACCATTTACCGGATGAAAGCGTGGATAGCCGGATAAATCATCGCAACCGGTTGTTAAGACTGGCAAAGTTCTTGTCACCTAAGGTGGTTACCTTGGTTGAGCAAGATTGTAACACAAGTAATCTTCCTTTCTTCCCACGTTTTGTGGAAACAATGAACTACTACTTGGCTGTTTTCGAATCAATCGACGCAGCTCTTCCAAGAGATCACAAAGAGAGGATCAATGTGGAACAGCATTGCCTTGCTAGAGAAGTTGTTAATCTGATAGCATGTGAAGGTGCAGAAAGAGTCGAACGCCACGAGGCTCTGAAGAAGTGGAGATTGCGCTTCGAAAGGGCCGGATTTGCACCATATCCTTTGAGTTCTTATGTTAATTCTTTGATTAGGCAGCTTCAAGAAAGCTACCCTGGACAATACACTCTAGAAGAGAGAGATGGTGCTTTACTTCTTGGTTGGAAAAATCAATCTCTTGTTGTCTCTTGTGCTTGGAGATGAAAATTCAATCATAGATTCATAGTTAGTTTATGTATGATAATCTCTCCTTCTCTAGAATCCCATGTTTCATAGTCAAATTACCATGTTCTGTTAAAAAGTACATTCAATTTCAGAAAATCTCAAGAGAGGTCAATGTAATTTACCCTAGAAAGAATGGTGACAATATATTACTACAGAACATGTATGTATGTTAGCTAAAAATGATTACAAAGCAAGGAAGTATAGAACTTGGATTTTTCACTACAAATTTTTCTAAGCTAAATTGAATTTCTCCCAAACCATTTGAGACAGGCCCTTCAAATTCACCATCAACTTCATTCATTGAAGTTCCAGCAATTATCCTGCAAACAATTGCAGCTCTTTTCACAATCCTAACTCTTGTAGTGGCAACTGTTTGCTCCTTTCCAATGTCATTATTCAATTGAATCTTGGCATGTTCTGTGTTGAAGTTGAACTGAATTGTTTGGCAAAGACAACATGAAAGATCTTTACACAAATCATGAACTTTCTTCACAGCTTTCCCTTGGAAACACCTCACTGTTGTGGCATAGAATCTCAACAATTCATTGCCATCCACTGTGCTCCTCGGATGCTGCTCGTCCGCGTTCTTCTTCACATTTTCTCTGTACTTCTCAAACCTTTCTAGAACTTGCTCTGAGTAGCTAACTCTTAGAACTGTCTTAATCTTCCTCAGTGGTTTTGATGTGTTCATCCAAGCCTTCTGAAATATCATCTCAACAATTTTCCTTGAAGGATCTCCAACACTAAGCTCTATCACAATTTCCATAATCACAAATAACTAATTAGTACTAAGTATTCAAGAAATTTGAAGCATGTCTATGCATTACTCTAACTAATTAGTTAATTAGTACTATGCTCAAGAAATTTGAAGCATGTCTATGCATTGTTGATGAGTTATGAAGGAAATTGATTTTACCATGAAGCCTAGCAAGAGTGTTATTTGGCCTTGATAGAACAATGCTAGGTGGAGTTTCCAATGGAGGGTCATTATGGTCTTTGTCTCCATTGATTTTCTTCTCTTTCTCAGAAACACAGAAGCTTCCTTTGCCACATTTTGGTGGCTGCCTTATCACATCACTAAGCTTGCTTCCACATTTAACATTATCCTTCAAAGAAACCCACAAAGCTTGCATCTCTCTCAGATATGTTAGTAGTACTAAACAACTTTGTGTTGTGAACAAAAAAAGAAGTGCATACAAGATTATGGTTATTCCAAAATGAATGAGAGAGAGATGTGTATGTGTTAAGTCTAGAATTGTTGCAAAAGTTTTGAGATTGAATACTAACTGTCTTTATTCATTTATGACTCTTTCTTCTTTTTTTTTTTATTATTATTATTTTGGGGCCACAGGTTCTTCTTTTTTGTCCTTGAGTAAAATCTAGTTACAACAATATCACATGCCTAGCTAATGAAATTTTACAACTACAAATATCAACTTCACCTGTTCAGTCAAAGTTTCCTCACTAAATTTCATCATTTCTGAAAAGTCAAAGTTATAATCAAAACCATACAAAATATATCAACTTTTTTTATTTGGTTTTGTTGTTTGTACTCACCATAAAATATCATCATGTAAAGATAATAATCAGAAAATAATAGATATACCGATATATTTGACTAAATTACTTAATATAACACTTGTTTATATTCGAGTTATTATTTTTACATAAAAATATGAAGAGTGTTAGGGCCAGTAGATTTTGTGAATTGTAGCCATTAATTAGCTATCAATAATATTTTTAATTGTGTGAGATCTCATCTAATGGTGGAGAATTACTCATTTTTTTTACTGGCTAAGTGCTGACTCATCTAATGGTGGAGAATTACTCATTTTTTTTTACTGGCTAAGTGCTGACTAAATTTTAATAAAAATGCTGACCTCTAAACTTTCTCTAAATATTTTTGTGTGAGTAATCATCCCAAAAATAATTAGTATATCTATGTGCACTTAGTAAAAGAGGATAAAAGGAAGAAAAAAAATAGCACAAATAATAAATCTATCTAGATAATACTATTTCTAAAATTTTATCAAATAAAAGATGACATTAGAGGATTTTATTATGCTGGATTTTAGTATATATATGCTTACGGTAATTACGGTGATTATGCAAGTGTTGTTAGAATTAAAGTTATAATTTCTTATATATTTTAGTAACACTTTTTTTAGTAACATTTTTTTAAAAATATTGTTAAATAATAAAATAAACATTACTTTAATTTTAATAATACTTTCTAAAACATCATAATTATTGTAGTTACTGTACTATAGATATATATTAGAATGCACATTTTATTATTTGTTTATCTTGTCACAACATTTATTTTCAAAATGTGTAGATTCCAACATTACAACAAACATTCTCTCCTAGTGAAGTTCAGCAAATAAAACAAGAGTGTTACTCAAAAAGGAAGAAGCATTATTTGCATTTGGCATAATAACCAAATCTTAAATGCACTAAATGTGATTGTTGATGATAAGTAACAATCATTAACATACAATGACAAAAAGATAAAAGCATAGCCAAAGAAGAAGGTTCATGAATAGAGCAAGAAGTGGCCAAAGCAAAAACAAAACAAAACAAATAAATTTAAGAAAGTTGTACTTTACTTGCAGTGCAATCAAAGTGCCAACGTGAACATGTCAGAATGGTTCCAAAGAAAAAAAAGAGAACAGAATCCAATCTTCCATCCATATTGATGCACCATTAACATTACTCCTACAGTACTATGAAAAAAAAAATATTCATAGAATATAAGGTAAATATATTCTTGTAGAACTAATAGTTCTTTGTTAAATTTTTATCCAAAAGTACCATATCACATAAATAAATGCATAAATGTATCAAACAATATACTTAATATCCCAAGTCAATAAATTAGAAAAGGAAATTTAAAGAATCCAATTTTTTTTAATAAATTATAGCTATATTCTATGATGCATGGACAGCGACACGGACACGCGACACGGGACAGATACGCAAATTTTAAAATTTTACATGACATAGAGACACGCATATATATAAAATATAAAGTATCTTTTAGATAAATCGTAATGATATTTTGATATTTTATTGATATTAAAATATTTTGTTTTAATAATTAATAATATATATTATATTTAAATTTATTTTAAAAATATATATTAAAAATAAGACTGAACACGCTGACACGTAATGATATTTAAGTGTGTTCAGATGTATCTAAATTTTTTTTTTATTTTTTATATACAGTAATTCAATGAAGTGTCCGTGCTTCATGGCATCTTAGAGAGTTATTAAAATTTGGCACATTTTGGTTTAAAGTGTGTGGGGCTAACAGCATGTGAAGAGGCTCGGCGTGACTATAGGAATTGAAATTACCATTTTACACTTACACAGTGTTGTAAATTGTAATGATATATACACCGGAAAAGTGTCATAATCTTATCCAGTCTCATCATTATTTACCATCCACTTTTCTCTCTTTTTCTTTTTCCCTTCCCCACTTTTTTCTCTTCTCATTAACGGCTTTCATGCGATTTGTGTTGTGTCTCTTTCTTGAAAATTTTGTACATCTAGATCTAGTCCCAAAAATATATACATAGATACAAACATATGTAGTTCATTTAATTGTTAAATCATTACTAAAAATATAAACATAATTATCATTAAAAATCAATTTTACTCCAAGTTATTGATGATGAAAGTGATAAAGGTAAAATATGAAATTTTAAAAGTTTTAATAGGATAAAATTATAATAATTTACTTCTCAATTTTGAATAAAATGCTAAATATATATAATTTGTGTGTTTTTATAATTTTATGTGTCAGCATATTTTTTTTTAATTTGTGTCTTACTAAACAAATAAAAAGTAAACGCTAAACGTTAAATATGTGTCACTCTATCCATATCTCTAAAAGACATTCACAACAACTAAATACGACTTTATATATTATGTTCTTAATTTTATAATAACACACATTAATTTGTGTTTAATATATAAGATATGATACGAAATTATGAATATAAATATATAAAATAAAATTTATTTTAAGATTTAATTATATAATCATGTTTAATTAGTGATAATAATCGGTATTAACCTTTATGTTATGACTCTTTTAAAGAATTTCATAAAACATTCTCTAGATATATAACATTAAATTAACAACTCCCTGACATGTTAGAACTAAATATATGAAAGATCTTAGATTAATGCTGGTGTAAATGTACTAGGAATATATTCAAAAGAAAAAAAAAATAAAAATCTTTACTTTATTTTTGCTTGTGTCAGATTTCTAGAAACAGCAAGCTCAGCACAGTTGCCAATGCTGCAGTAATGGTTTCCAAAACTACAGTACTGAGAGAGAGGGAGGGACCAATCATGTCCTTTGCCAAAATATGAGGGGGTTTTAGACTTTAGTGTTTTCAATTTTGTGGATAAAACTTACAATTATTATTGTTATGTTCATGCACATGATAGACTAAGTAAATAATAGTGCAGTTGCCAATGAGTAATAGCTCAAATGGCATAATCTTCCCATATTCAATTAAGAGGTTGCGGGTTAGAGTCTCTTATCTTTGGTAAAAAAAAAAAATAATAGTGCAGTTCGATATATAAGCATCTTGTGTTAACGCAGAGTTCGAAGAAAGATCACATTTAAAAGATGTAATATACGCAATTTAATTTGTGTTAATGCAGAATTTAAAGAAGGATCACATTTAAAAGATGTAATATATAGGGGTGTCTGCGGATCGGATCGGATCGGATATGGCCGAAAATTCGATCCGATCCGCACAATTTCCATCGGATCGGAAAAGTGCCGGATCCGATCCGATCTGATCCGCACATTTGCGGATCGGATCGGATATCGGATATATCCGCATAATTAAACCTTCTTTTTTTAATCATATTTCTATGTAAAAGAATTCGACAAAAATATTTCTTTCATACTTTTAAACTTATTTATTCCTAAAATATTTTTAATCAAACTCTCTCTGAATAACAAAAATAAAATAATACAATATATGAATAATAATTACTCACTAAAACATACAAACAAGTAAATATAATACCAAACATATATATATTTATTTATTTTTTAGTTATTATAGTGCGGATCTGTGGATCCGCGGATCGGATACGCGGATGTAAAGCAGATATCCGCGATCCGATCCATAAAGGGTGCGGATCGGATCGTATCCGCAATTTTCGAATCGGATGCGGATATTTACCGCGGATCTGCGGATACGATCTGATCCATGGACACCCCTGGTAATATACGCAATCTAATTTGATAATTATACTAGTGACTGATTTTAAAATTTATTAAAGTTGAATTGTGGTTAGGTAAATACTAACAAATTGTTCTGAAAAGTGAAAATTCAAGTGTGCTATTTACATGTTACACACTTATATTGGTTATATAACTTACCTTAGGCCTTAGCTAGCATTAATGCAGGGATAATAATAGATACAAAATAGTACAAAGCAGTACTGTGCTATTGAATGTGAGTTATGAGAATATCAAACCTAACAAATATAATTCATGGTCCATCACGTGCATTCAAACAGGTCATAAATCATGGGGGCATGCATGCATAGTTTGATATAGCAGCTTTCATATCAGCTTCATTTTTTTACAGAATAATTTGCATATAAACTTGTACACAAAGTTATTTAGATTCAAAACACAAACTACTGAATATATCAGCTCTTAAATAGTGATGATATATATATATATATATATAGGAAGAACTATCTGCATTTTCTTAACAGAAAATGAGACTTTTACCATTTAAAAAAAAAGAAGGAAATACTACTCACAATTTTATTCAATATATATAATATATATAAATATAATCTTTTTTTTTTGTGTTAACAATTTCATGGACCAGTTAGTATTCTTCCCATGTTCTGTGAGCAAGGATATGAGGAATGGTTTAAAGATGGAGCATCATTCCTATTTTCTCTAGAACCATAAGAAATTGAGCTGTGATTTAGAACACCAAAGTATGCTGCTGGAGCTGGAGTGGAAGTATGAACAAACTTGAAATTGTTGTTGTTGGTGTGAATTTGACTTTGACTTTCACCATATTCTGAAATGCCCTTTGATCTATTTTCAGTTGCTGAGCTGATTCCCATACCAAGGTCGAGGCTAATCGTATCGCTTTCTTCTAACTTGATTCTTGTATGTCCAATCATTGCAGCTGCAGCCGCG
>NC_029791.2:1921601-1926183 GCF_000816755.2 Arachis ipaensis | reverse complement strand
CCTGCCATGTCGTGGCTACTACTCCTTGCGGCCGGTACGTCGTGATTGTGCTTACCTTCGTATGTGGTTATTACAGCTTTTGGATCATGAGATGCCCTCTCCACATGTTTTCTTACAGGGCAACCGGCATTCGTGCATTTGTAATAACTCCTGCATAATAACTTAATAAGCAAGTATCCTAATTAACAAGAATTATGCAGACAAATATCGCATTTAGACCTGAAAATATGTATTGCTACAAATGCTTTTCAAGTTTGAATCAAAGCTATTCAGTTGAAGTTTGCCATAGCTTTTGTTCATACTTTGCTTGGAATGCAAGAAAAGATGGGAACCCTAAACATGCAAAACAAGGCCATCTTTGAGCCGGTATTTCGGCGACAATATACCGGACCTAGAAAACCAAACACGGTACTAGTGCGAAAACCATCTTGACATAAACCTTATGTAACCTAGTATGATTTTGTAATTATTTCAGACTTGATTTGATGAGCCAGAAAAGCCATGATACTTCAGAAAGTAGATTACTACCTTGACTAACATCAATAGTAAATCTTGTTCCCCAAAACAGAAGATATATATCAGCCATAAATCATAATCAAAGCAACAGATAGCGAAAAGGGTTAAACGATGACATTAAGTAGGACATAAGTTAAATTGGAATTTATTACTTCTAACATACCTAGGATTTGGGTTGCCTCTTACCACCTTCTGTCCATACTTTCGCCAGCGGTAGCCATCATCCAAAATATCAACCTCACTAAGAGTTTGTACAACTACCCGTGGCTCCCGGATAGGCTTAACAACAGGAGTGATGTCAGCATTTCCAAGTTCCATTCTTCTGCTCAAGCCAAAAACAAAAAAGGTCAGCAAGTAAACACACATAATGGAGAAACTTCAGGGCTTCGGCATAAACCATCACACCTTCTCTTCAAGAAGGGATCATCATCATCAACCTCATCATTAGTCCTATTTGACACAAAGCCAGCACCCTCTGGACTGTCATCGTTTGTTGCCCGAGGAGATAGCTCTGGAGTACTGTTGGGATCAGCTGCTTGACATCCCCGACCATACATACCGGATGCTCTGTCTAGAATTCAAGAATTAGAAGAGAAAGAAAGTGAGGTTATACTTCTTGGCAATAAGTAACAATAAAATACAAATCATTGATAAATATCTGGCTGGTATTACCATCTTGGCCGGCCAAAGAAGCCTTATCAGATCTCTCTTCTTGCACAGACATACCGGTACCAGCAGAGTATCGGCGGCTTGGTTGAGGTTTAGGATGATCATGTGTTCCTTTGTATATTATCTCAGTGATTTGACCATCATGAGAGCGTTCAAAAAGTTTCTTCACTTCACAGTTAGGATGTGTGCATTTGTAATAGCTGCGGGGAAATTCACTCCCTTTGACAAGTTTCTGTCCATATTTTCGCCAATTGTATCCATCATCAGATGCCTTCTCGGGTGCGATCGGAGCTCCACTGCCTCTAACTTCAACATGTGATGCCTGAAGCCCAGTGGATGTGTTTCCTTTGTGGTTAAACTCATCCAAATCAACTTCAACCGAACTGATCTTTTGAACAGGCGATGACAGGCTTAACTCATTAGAAGGGTCCGCTGGCTCACTTTCGGCTAATGGTGAAGATGCAAATGGTTGAGCTTTTCCTGGACCTTCAATTCGAGAAGATTGTTCACTTTCATGGTTGTTGAAGTCTGAAGGAACCTTAACATATAAGCAAATAGCATCCGATAAGTACTAAGCAGCAAGTAACCTTCAAGATAACATTAATCAGAACATCAAGCATAACAATCAAATTTGTGTCTACCTAACACTTAATCTAGCGAAAAAGGGATTGATTTAGTCATGTGTACAAAGTGATATCAACAATGTATCTAACTAGTCATCCTTAGATGTTAATTTAATCCGGAAGTTCGAATCAAGGAGAAAGAAGACCAAAGTCCATTCCATGTGTCCATCTGCTTTGAAGTTATATGCAACAAAGTGTCACTAACATGAATTAATATTATTACCATATTCGATCTACCAGGCGGTTTATACTCAAAGAAGCTCAATTTTCTGTCATCAACGGTATTATTATGGAAGCATACAGAAGTTATAGGAAATGCAGTTGATGCAGCAGAAACCATAGAACCATGTGCTGTTTGATGAATCCTTGGAAGGGAACCTGTAGTTGGTGAAGGCTCCACCTGCAAACGAACCAAAGAAAATAGCATATAAATAAACTATAATCTGAATACACGAAAGTGACGAAACTATACAATCACCAATCTAAGTTTCTCAAGAGTAAGAACACGAAAAGAGTGTCGAAAAACGATAAAATAATGGCAAGTTCTCCGAATACCTGCGATCGCTATGTCCCAGGTTGCAATCAATCAACCTATGAAATCAGTTCATAAGTAAAATCATCTATTTTTCTGCCTTATCATAACACTAAGTGTTGCATATTTAGAGTCTCAATGACTAAAGGTAGCATAGTACTACATTATAGTCACAAACAGAAGTTATATAAACAATTAAAATTGCAACTTGGAAAAGCCATTCCCACTTGAATATTGCATACATCATTCTAAAGTCTAAAAAATTTAGGACCATTCAGAGTATTAACTTCTAGAAAACCAAAAAATATCAAAGTCCTTTCAGAAATATCTGGGATCCACAATCTTTCTGACATTCGTTATGCTATTCTCATAGCACACAAAAAATAATATGGATCCACTAATACTTGGCCATGAATTTATTCGTTTGTTCCACTTATTTAATTGACAAAGAAGGAAGCAAAAAACAGAAAAAATAATAATTTTCATTAAAAAAAAAAGGGCTTTTTAAGCGCACTCCGGTATACCGTTAAATAAAAAAACAAACAAAAAGGGCAAGCACCAACAAAAAGGAAGATTCATTATGTGAAGAAACAACACTGAGATTAGAATTTTAAAAAGAAAAAATAAAATAAAAAATGGGAGAAGGTCTCTCTCTAACAATCCTCAACTAAAGTCATATTCCAACAGAATACTGCATTGAGCATAAAGCAATCAAATTACATACACAAGTGCCAAACCTGCAAAGAGCAAAAGCATCTGAACCTAACGTGGCCCTTATACCAAAAATTCTACAAAAATTAAAAGATCAAACTATTCAAACATGGAAAGAAAGCATATCAGAGGAAACAATTTTGCCACGAGATTGAACACAAGCACATAAAAAAGTTTCCAGTTTTAATTTTTTTGTGGGGTAAAAAAATAGAAAAACCAAAAACAGCATCAGCTTCAGCTCAGCTCAGTAGCATTCAGATCACGTCATGTTAAAGTCATTCAGAAAAAGAAAAGAAAAGAAAAAATCCCTTCCAATAATTACAAGCATTTTGATTTTTGAGACCACCCCAGATAAGCTCTTTATGGTTGCTGAGAAACTGAAAACAAAAAATCATACAGAACAAATTTTTGATGTGCCAATCACACTGGGTCAAGTGAAAAGCACCACCTTCAACTTACACAACAACAAAAAAAAAAAAAACAAAACCAAAGTATCTAATGAAAAATTCACTA
Organism: Arachis ipaensis; assembly: GCF_000816755.2. Lineage (NCBI taxonomy): Eukaryota > Viridiplantae > Streptophyta > Magnoliopsida > Fabales > Fabaceae > Arachis > Arachis ipaensis. Next base: position 1,922,619 of record NC_029791.2, on the reverse strand, counting down.
ATTTTGAACACATCAATTTAGCAACTACAATTAAACAAAAAAAAACCGCATTTTTTTATTGAATTTACTCACCCATTTTCCTTTTTTAGAATACCATTGTAAAAATGTTCTATTTTGAGCATATCCTCTTACTCTAGCAAACCAAAGTTCTTCAATTTGCAAGCTACTGTCACTAAGAAACATGTTTTGCCAGTGAATTCACAAATACCCATTGAAAAAAATTTCATTTTGAACATACAGTTTCACTCTAACTAACTAGAAACACTTTAATCTGAAGCCAAAGTAGAAGAAGAACCAAAACGAGAGGAAAAAGAAAAGAAACAAGAAAGGCAGAGAGAGAAAGTTCACGCCTTCATGTTTGAAAGGAGCACAGGAGACTCCAAAAACGACGTCGGACTCAACCCCGGAGGTATGGTTATGCACGCCGACCGAGAGATCGGAAGCTTCGCCGGCGACATCAGCTTGTACCTTGCCCCACCAACAGAAGCTTCAGCATTCAAACCCGACCCGGTTGGATTCGGATCTTCATGGACCCGGGCATGGTGCTCTGAGCCTGAGCTCGAGGTGGTGGCTGTAATGGTAGCAGCTGCGTCCATTGCTGAATGGTGAGAGAGTGGAGTGTAATTGGAGCGAGGAGGAAGGAAGGGCAAAATGGTCAATTTGCAAAGAGCATTTCTTTGTGTTGTTCTTGTTCTGGGGTCATTGGTGGTGTGGTTTTATTTTTTTAATTTTTTTGAGATTATTGAAGGTTCTGTCAGAGATGCTGAGAGAGTGGGACTCAGTTGACTTGTAAAAACTTTGGATCTCTCATTCATTTCATTTCATTTCATTCTGTGTCATTGGCTTGTCATTTTAAACCCTTTTTCTTCTTCTTCCTAAGCTTTTTTTTTTTTCTTACTTCTTAGGTGGGAAATAAAATAGGAAACATTTCAAGTACACCAGGAATACCGGTGTACCAGTTGTTTTAACCGTTGATCTGAATTATAAAAAATATATATAATATATATTAATAGAAATC
>NC_029791.2:1919494-1921359 GCF_000816755.2 Arachis ipaensis | reverse complement strand
CCTACTGCCAATGGTTTTATTATCTTTAAAACAAAGAAATAATTAAAAAAATACTAAAAAAAGGTGTCAACGGTCATTACACACAAATAAAAATATTTTAAAATATTTATTTTCTTCTATTAATACCCCAGAATAATTATCATTATCAAATGGTTAATTATTTTACAAATTAACATTAGTGAATAGTAACCTACAAATTATAAAATTTATATCTTCACTAGTTATTGGGCCTCACTATTTCAAAAATTGTCATCTTGAATTGGCTCAGTCTTGCAGCAATCTTTTCTAAGAGTTTAACACGTTGCATTCTACATGTGTAGAAGAATCTTACAATCTATACAGTAGCAAAACCCTTATGAGTTATAGTTTAAGAAAAATTTCAAGTATACTGAAAATACTGGTGTTCCACTTGTTTTAACTGTTGATTTCAATTAATATATATTATATATATTTTTTATAATTTAGATCAACGGTTAAAATAATTAGAATACTGGTATTTTCAGTGCACTTGAAATATTTCTAATAAAATAATCATATGATAATAGTTGAAAGTGAAGTATTTGTCAAAGAAAATTAATAATAAAATTTTTGAATATTTATGTGTTTTGGGTGTTAGAGATAATAAGATGCAATTGTTATGATTTAGTAATTTTTTGTAATTTGTAATTTATTTTTGATGATAATGGTAGAAGAGATGGATTACAGATAATAAATTTTTTTTTTTATTTATGGGTCGAATTTGTAAGAACGATTTAAAAAATATGACATATAAATAGAATATTGTTGATGTGTTTTATTTTTTTGTTTGTGTTATTAGTTTGGTTTATAGACTCCAACTTCATGAATTGAGTTTTTGTTTTTATAAACCAAAAAAGAGGAAATTTTAAGTCAAATAATAATAAAATTATTTTTTAGTAAAAATAAAAACCTAGAGAGAAATTAATGAGAATGGAAATGCTCTTGACATATTATGCAAGGCAAATTGTTTGATTTTAATTACTTGTTCATCTCATGCACATTTTCATAGCAAATACGATAATCATTTTAATAGAGTTGGAGTAGAATGTGGTGAAAATTTAGGTGTAGTTAACTTCGCGTGAAGTTGATAGTTGAGAATCATTAGATGAAAATTTAGTTAAATCAGTCAAATTATCTAACGACTATCAGCTATCAACTTCACATGAAGTCGACTGCATCTGAGTTTCTACCGTATAATATAGGAGTGGTCGAAAAAATCAAGATTATGTCTTAAGATATGGGTTGGATTATCTATTTAGCGACAGAAAAAATATGTTTAATTATCTACATTTCTTTTTATAGTATGGAATTTATGGAAATCTAAGAATAGAAAAGGTATTTAAAGGTATTATATGATATAATAGAATTGATTATATTGTAAAAACAAAAGAGCTATGAAAAAACACTAACGATTAGTGTTTGTTTGCAAATCATTAGTTGAAAGTAGATTTTACAAGATATTTAATTGTAGACTATCAATAATGGAATAAGAACTAGATTTAGATGAAATTAAAATTGTTGATGTGTAGTTATGTGAAGGAGATAATTAGTTATAAGATTCATAATTTTTATTTTGTTTTTGTTTGTTTTTAGTATAATACTCATATTTTAATTAGTAGTTCTAACATGTCACGGTATGTAAATTAATTTTTTATAAAACTTTACATCATCAAAATTAAGATTTTACATGAATTCTAACTTTATATTTAAGATGAGAAGAAGTGTTTATTACTTTAATAGGTTATACAATGCTATAATAGATTATTTTAGGTTTAGTTATTCTATTTATCTTTATAATTTTATCAAAATTTTAATTAAGCTTTTATATTTTTTTTAATTAAATCTCT
>NC_029791.2:1917095-1919484 GCF_000816755.2 Arachis ipaensis | reverse complement strand
TGGATTCAACTTTTGAACTTTCCGAAAAAGCTTCTTTTAGAGCTGTGAGGTGAATGATTTTGTCAATGAATTATATTCGCAGTTTCACACTATTGGACAAAGATTTTGTAACAAAATGATTAGTAGTATTATTTACTATTTTGTTGTTTATCTTACTGTTAAAAAGAAATGATATTTTATTTGTTCTTTTTGCTTTGCTGCCTGATTTTAAGCTGTAGGATAAAGACTTTAATTTTGATATACTAAGTGTTTGTTTGGAAGTCATTATTTTGATAAAAAAGATATTTTTTAATGAAAAAAGATCTTTTTTTTATTTTTTAGTATGTTTGATAAATTTCTAGTAGTAAAAGTAAATGTACTAGAAAAAAAAAAAAAAACATTTTTTTGAGAAGCTGTAATTTACATCTTTTTTTAAAAGATCTTTTTTCCTTAAAAAAAATATTTTTCATATAATAAATAAACAAAAAAAAAACTTTTATATTGTTATACCCGAACATAATTGATAAACAAAAAGATCTTTTTACATGAGATACTCAAACATAAAATTACTTTTACTTTTCCATAAGATCTTTTAAAAAAAGATAACTCGAAAAAAGATCTTTTTTTAGAAACTCACCCAAACAAGCTCTAACAGTGTAAAGTATTTTATTTAATTGTATAATCACATTTATTTTTTTAGATGATTATTTATGTAGTTAATGTGAAATATAATTATTTTTATTTATGCGACGTTACATAATTAAATACACGTGTAAAACTATTTTACATCAAAATTAAATTATAATTATAATAGATTTGAAAGTGAAAAGTGGTGTGCCAAGTACCTACTCTATGTTACTCTTTACCATACACAATCAAATATGAGCGATTGGTGCAAAACTGCAAATCCCTTTCTGCAAGTTGAAAAGCCAAGATTAAACCAAAATTTGGTTCCACAACAAAAAGGGTTAGATTCAAATAATTTAATCTCACAGATAGGATATTATTCTAGCTCAAGCAAGCTGACCTCAGTGTATAATATATAGTTCTGTCTATGTTATTTGAACTTTGTTTCTATGGTTCATAGCATTGCACTGTTGTCGGCAAGCCCTTTGTAACAATCAAGTGATAATTGAAGCAGCATTTGCAATAGGATGAAACCTTGATTGATAGTTTTAAATAGTTATAGTTATTTAGAGGATGAATGGACATACAGAATCAATTTTTAATTAATTAATATCAGTTATTTTTTTAATTATTATTTTATAAAAAATTTAAGATTTATGGTTTAGAATTCAGGGTTAGTATGGTCGACCAGTGATGGTAAATGGTAATGATCGGTTGGCGATGATGGGTGGCCGACAATATAGGATAAAATTATGGTATTTGGAGAAGAAGAAAAAAAGTATTTAAAGGGTAATTAAAAAATAATTGATATTAGTTGAAAAATAATTGAGTTTCTAGTTAAATTGTTAAGATATTCAATTAGTCATTACATAGTTCAACTGGTAAAACATTGTGCTAATTTTTTTTTTTTGTTGCCTACGGTATTCTCCATTAGGACAAGGACTAATCTGTCGCGGATCGGAGCTAATTTAACTAGAGGTAAGTATGCAATCAATTACATTAAAACTCACAAAAAAAAGGGTTTTTTATTTAATTTATTTTAGTTTATTTGAATAGAATTACTTCTAATAATTAGAGAATAAATATAATTTCAACAAAAAATTTGGTGGGAATGTAATCATTGCTAGAATTCATTAAACATTTAAGGAGATTAATTGGTTAAATTTACTGAGTGAAGATAGTAAAGCTAGTACCCTATTTATCTAAGAGTTAGAAATAGTGTCAATTCATGCTACCAATAATATTGATTGTTTCATGTGATTTTTCATTTCTTTATAAACCTAAACTTGTTCATAAAATCACAAGTTGTTTTGGAGGTACCATAAGTTGACTAAAGATTTTATTACATCTAAATGTGGTAAAGTTTGACCTACTTACTATATTGGGGCATTGCTTAAATTTTCAGTCACAATAAAATAATGAGAATGTTGTCAATTAACATGGATATGCTGTAAAGATCTAGAAAAAGATTAAGTTGAAATGTTGATCTCACACTATTGAATATGTTCTTTACTGATCTTAGGAATTACTAGTTATAGTTACTAGTAGTTGAAAAATGGGTTAAATTGAAAAGATAGAGTATCATATTTGTTCCACTTATAGAGAGTACTATGATTAATTATTGGATTAAGAATTTAGTTAATTTGTGCGGTTATATCTTAAAGGCACATTTTATACATTCAATAAGAGAAATTTTTAGAAGTTTTTGAGGCATTCAATGTATTAAAAATATAAAAAAAATTATAATAATTTTTATAAAATATTTTTTTATGATGTTCTTAAC
>NC_029791.2:1906481-1917026 GCF_000816755.2 Arachis ipaensis | reverse complement strand
CTTAACCTATATTCTTAGAACACAAATTAGCAGAATTCTTGAATTAATAGGGACTAGCAATGCCTAATCCATTGAAATTTGTTTTCTGTTTTAACCTTTTTATTTAACATAGAGACAGATTAAGAAAAAGAAGGGTGTACTTGTGCATATGATTAGGTGAAGAGAAAAGGAAAACAGATGAAAATCTCAGGAGTTAACGGATTGAGATGCTGCTAATGGCTAATGCAAATGACTGCTTTTCTCATTGTTTAGATTAGCTTTAAAAAAAAAAAAGAATTATTGAGTGGTATCTTTCAACCCAAATTAAATTATTATTATGAAAGAATATTCTGTATATTTATTTATATCATACATTGAATCAATATACACGTTTAGAGTTCTACCCACATAAGATTATGATGATACAAAATTTATTTAATGTAATCTCTAATTTCTTCGTAAAATCTTAAAAGCAAAAAAAAAAAATACTGAAAATAAAAATAAAAAATAAAAACATAAGCTAAAGATAATTGTTACAAGTTACAACCATTTACCCCTAATCAATGCACGCACGTTTCTTTGTCGATAACGCAAAACACTTTTAAGTTGTTTGAAATTTTTCTATTGGTAATTGAAAAGGATACGTCTAATTAGTGTTGTAGAGGAAAAAGATGTCTACTTCGTTTTGCATATCTTACAGATGTTCAATCACATAATTAAAACCATAAAGCCTATAATTCAGACTTCAAATACGTTCACCAACGTTCTTTAGTAAATTAACCTTAGCCGAAAAACTAGCTTGTGACTCATTAACCACCACTTTTTTGAGATAAATGGTCGATTTATATGGTTTACTTAGGTAGTTCATTATTTTTAAGAGTATTTAGTAGTTCCTTGAAAAAAACATAGTTGTAAATTTGGTAGTTGAAATTTTGATTTAACTCTTGAAATCTTTAAATCAAACAACTTTGCAATTTAAATCTCGTTACAATTTTATATTTTATATATTTAATTTACTTTTTTTAATTTTGCATAAACTCTCGATTTTCTCTATGCATAAGGATAGATGGTAAACATAGATATAAAATCTTCATACATAGTTTAATTTATACACTAAACTCATCTAATAAAATGTCCAAACATTACCAAAGAATGAATTTGATGTAAGAAAAACAATTAATGAGAAATAATTCATGAATTAATTGAAAATGAAAATTACCAAGAAAACGTAGTGTAAAAATGATCACTTCATGATGTAAGAAAATATTTCTTTTTTTTTTTTTTCCCTATACCAAAGTTAAGCATTCAATTAGTTTCATCGGAATGAAATTTTCTCACATACGATGCATTTTTTATGGAACGCATTGAGAATACATCTCAACCATATAATTGGAATAAACATAATCCAAAACAAGTTAGAAAACGAGGTCTCTTACATGTTACATCACAAAATAAAAAGGATCAGCATTCACCAATGTTCTGAAGAAAGGTAAGAGGAATAATCTACACAACATCATAATAATAATACAGACACATCTTTTCATAGGGTAATAGATCACTATATAGGTACAACAGTTTCAAATTTCTCACATACATTTTTATCTTTCTTCAACTTTTAACTATGCAAAGGTAAGACTTGATGCCAGTATATCATGAAAAGAGGAAAAATGTATGCAGAAAAACATAATAGAATAACAACTCCCTAAAGCTAGTCGTAATATTAGAATTAAGAATCTCATTTGGTTAAAGCTTAATTATTTATTACTTATTTTTATTACTGAAAAAGCATAAGAATGCATGGTCTCGGTCCGAATTCAGGGCAATCCTGCAAGAAGCTTCCAATACCAAGCCATGTATTTGCCATGGATGGACCATAGCCAAGTGAGCCAACTCTTGTTCAATTAGATTCATTATTCTCAAAACACATGCTTGGTAATGACACCTTTGTGATATCTTAAAGGCTATTGAACAATTTAGAAACAAAATGTTATCTTATTTCATATTGAGCAACTAGAGGGGGAGTGAGTATAATTATACTACACCTCACGGGTTAGTGTAATTTACCCAATTTTTTAATGTCTATTATGACTATCCTCAACTCTATAGACTGACTCAAGACAGCACAGCATCAAGGAGGGCAGCCCAAGGTTTAAATCCAAAAATATGTGATTGATGGTAACCCAAACATATTACAATTTGGGCTGCTATCTAGAAAAACAAGGCCTCAACTATTAGTCTATTATAGACCAAAGCATAGACAACATAGTTCAACCAAATGCCACTAGCTTGATAACATTGAACATCAATTCATTTACATCCTAATTCTACATCTACAAAAGCTAGAAGTTACTCAATTTGAATTGGTTCTGCCAGTGACACAAAACCAATGAGTACATAAATCATGTATTATATGTCTAAGTTGTCAACAGATTACTGCAAGACATAATCTATACATACATGTGGTTTTCGTAGTGAAGTAAAAACCATAACCACAATAAGCACTCCTAAATATCAAAAGCCCTTAGTTAGGTCAAATTTCAAAATATAGAATAAGAATGAAGTTGTATTTGGCTTGTGTTTAAATTAATTTAATTTTGCTTGAAATAATGCATGATCTAAAAGCTTAATAAGGAAGATCGTTAAAACAAAGTGAATATTTTCCTTAAAATCATTATAATCCCAAGCATACTAAGTAAAACCCTAATTCAGGGATTTGCGAGGAAAGCTACAACTAAGGAAACTTTCTATTTGAGAGGCTTTTATTTTCCAAACCATTTCTTAGCCGAAAAAAGAAAAAGCAAGCTAGGGAGTGGAAAAACGCAACCACCGAGAAGTCTAAAGACCATAATTCAAAATTTAACCTAAAAGGAAAACTGTAGACGTTAAATGTTATAAGAAATTAAAATTGTGAAACTAAACATTCCCTTGCAAGTCTTAATTACTGTATCTAGTTCTTGTCCGATGACCACGGAGGTCAACAAAGCAAGCAAAGCTATCATAACCAAATTCCAGCAAAACAAGTCACCGAGAAACTATAATACCAAAAAGAAAGCTCTTGGTCTACTGGGGATAAGATGGTTGGTAATAATGTTGCAGACCATAACCACCATAGGCAGAGGCAGTACCATCATAATAACCAGATGGTACATGTGGCTCGGAAGAATTCAGATGAGAACCACTTTGACCAGGGTTCACACTGGGACCCATCGGGACACCAGCAAGACCATAAGGCCCAGTTGAAGCACCTTGGTAAGGTGAGATGCTTGGGGCTGGCGCCACCATGCCATAAGGCGTGGCTCTCATGTATGGATTTGAGTTTTCTGGCAACAAACCTGTTGAATGGAAGTGAGGTTGTTGGTACTGATGGATGGTTGAACCAGCACTGTTGACATTATTCAGGACTGCTGCTGGCCCAGCTGGAGCAGACATTCGAGGACGCTTGTTTCCACTATGTTGCTGCTTATGCTGGGGAGGCTTTCTAGCAAAAGCTGGTGTGGAATGCTTTACATTTGGCTTCTGCTTCTTCAATTGCTCTATACGCTGTTCAAGGCCTGCACGCGGATATTCAGCATCAAGGTTATGATTCTCGATAACCTTGATTACTGATTTCAGCGCGTGGATTTCTCTAGCTGTGATCTCGCCCTGTAAAAACACCATAATAAGTGTAATAAGAACCGACAACATGCACCATGCAACACAATCAATCAAGGATGAGGCACACATACCATTGACTTCCCTTCCTCAGAAAGTCTTTGAGCAAGTTTTTGAGACTCACTGAGATAAGCTTCCAATATGGGAACCGGTTGTATCTTGTCAGTAAGGTTAAACTCAAAAACATATTTCACAGCCAGAATATGTTTGCCCTTATCTATAAGCTTCTGAACAAGAGCTGCAAAACACACATACACAGTGTCTTCCACATTAAAAACCACCAAAATGGTGACATTGGAAATCCAATATCAGTCCTGTCACTATCTCAAATTACAAGCTCACGTCCATTTTCCAAAAGCTAAAGGAAACAATGACATACACAGTTAGTATTACTGCAACTACTGAAAATCTAACATGTTCCACAACTTATGATGCCCAAACACTTGATTTTTGTTCAACTATGCATATTGAATGTGCATATGCATCAAATACTAACATATTAAACTTCTTACATTGTCAATAACTTTTTCATAAATTTCAGAATATACCTATGGTACCATCTATGCAGCATAGTATACCACTAGTTTAAAGCAAAAAATGGAAACAAAACACAATAAAAAGCCATCGGAAGCTCGAATAAAACCTCACCGGGAACCTTCTCGGTCAAACCAATGATCTGGTACAGCTCAGGGAGCTCATCATTAGCAGCAGCCATAGCCGAGAAAGTGGCAAGCTCATTCAATGTCAGCTCAGGAAGCAAACTATAAGCAGCCGCAAAATGCAAGAAAGCCATTGCACCCACTGCATCACCACCAGCACCATTCTCACTCACCAAGCTTCCTTTCCAATCATCAGCAATCTTCTTCGCCTTCTTCTTCACTTTGTCACTCAGATTGGGACCCACAGCCCTCAGCTGCTGGAACAACACATTGCAACTCCTCTTCATTTTCTTCATTTCCAAAGAATACCTAGCCGCAACTTCACCACCATAAATCCCATCCATGGAGGCCAGAACCATATCAGCAGGATCAGGTGCAATCTTCAACGCAGTCCTAAGCTCAGCCTTGATCACAGCCTTGTCCCTCATATTCTCCCCAATGTAATCCCTCAACGCTTTCCCATTCATGCTCTTGCACAATGCACATAGCGCTTCGGCGTGGCTCTTCGTACCAGAAGGAACGTTCTCGTTGGTGCGAATTGGATCTGAAGAGGAGGAAGGATCGTTGGGTAGTGCGGGAAAGTGTGTAACTTTGGGGTTTTGGTCAGAGGAAGCTGGTGATGGTGATGGTTCGTTAGGATTAGGATTATTAGGGTTAGGGTTAGGGTTAGGGTTGTTGGTTTGTTGTTGAGATTCGAGAGATTGAAGGTGGAGGAAGCGTTGAGAGAGGGAGTCGTGGAGGGAAGTGAAGTGGGAATCGAGTTGGTGCCATGAGAGAGGGAGAGAAAGAGAAGGAAGAGAAGAAGAAGAAGAAGAGAGGAGTTGAGAGTGAGAATGAAGAAGATCATCGAAGGCTTTCTTGAGGTTCTGTTTCTTTGAATCAACGAGTTCCAGAGCTGCTGAAATCGTTTTCAATGTCGCCATTCTTTTCTTCTTCTTCTTTTCTGCCTTGCTTATTATTAGAGACACACAAATTTTATAAGATTAATAAAAAAATTATAATTAATATAACTTTTTAAAAGAAAATGTGTTGAGAAAGGGGAAAAAAAGAAAAAAATGGAAGAATGAGAAGAAGACATAAAGATGCTGAAATAGAGGAGAAAAATTTTAAAAAAAAAAAAATAGAAGAAGAATATCGATCTCACTTTTCTAATTTTTTTTGGATGATTTGTTCATTTGATATTAAGAAGAAAATAACAAAAATATTATTTGCATTCAAAAAATTTTGTTTCTCACGAGCTAATGTGCCCAAAAACAAAAAGAATATTTTTGGTTGGCTACAAGTTTAGGCTTAATCCAAAAATTGGACCCTAATGGATTTCAATTTATTGTCCCGTACTTTACTAACTCTTTTTATAGCTCAAATTACAAAAAGAAAATCATTGATTATATTTTAGTCTTTAATTTTAGAAATTAAAATCAAGTCTTTAATAGAAATATAGAATGATATCCGATGTTGGTGCAACTAGAATAAAAGTCGAAAATATTGATCAAGCTATGATTTTGTTGACGTTATTATCTCTGTCATATGATAATTTCTATAATATCATGTTATATAATAAATCTGAAATTACAATGCAAAATACTAAAGATGTATTGTTGAAAAAAAAAATTAAAAGTTAGTATCTGAATCCAACACAAACAATCCTACTAATGAATTGTTTATGACGAGAGGTCGTAGTTAAGAAAAAAGGTCCAAAAACTTAAGTAAGAGTAGATCAAAATCAAAGTCTCGAAAGCACAAATTTATAAAGTGCTTCCATTGTCACCAATTAGGACACATTAGAACAAATTGTCCACAAAGAAAGAAAAAAAAAAGTCTTTCAACATAATAATTGATGGTTTTAGAGATAGTGATACTGATTCTCCTCTAATTGTATTCACTGGTAACTAAGAGACGAATGGATCATAAATTTTGATGCATCATTTCACATAACACTTAACAAATATATTTTTATTTTCTACAGAAATATGAATAGAAATGCCCACCTAGAATACAATATAGGTGAAGGACAAGTCAAAATCAAATCATATGATGGAACTAATACATTACTCCATGCATGGCACGTACCAAGACTAGAAAAAATCTGATTTCATTGAGCACCATAGTTAAAAATGGGTACAAATTCATAGGCGAGGAAGATTTCTTAAAGATATTCAAAGGTTTGATGGCGGTGATGAAAAAAAAGTTACACGAAGGGACCTACATATTGCTGAAAAGTACAATAAGAGGAAGTGTTGCTATTCTATCCTCTGAGAAAAATGATAATGATGCTACACAATTGCTCCACATACGGCTTGATCACATGAGTAAGAAAGGAATGTCCATATTTGCTAACAGAGGCTTGTTAAAAGGCTTTAAGAGTTGCAAACTTGGTTTCTGTGAAAACTGTATCTTTGGAAAGCAGAAATGAGTAAAGTTCGGCACTGAAAAACACAATAGCAATAAAATATTAGAGTATATCCACTCATATGTGTAGGGTCCTGCCCCTATCAACTCTCTAGGTGAAACTCACTATTTACTCACATTGATTGATGATTATTTCAGAAAAGTTTGGGTCTATTTCTTGAAGAAAAAATATGGAGTGTTTGTCAGATTCAATCAATGGAAAGTCATGGTTGAGAAGCTAACCGAGCAGTCAGTCAAGTGACTGAGAGCTGACAATGACAAAAAATTTTGCAGTAAAAAATTTGTAGAGATCTGCAAAGATGATGGCATATGAGACATCATACTGTACCAGGAACACCACAGCAAAATGGAGTTGCAAAACAAATGAACAGAACACTTCTACAGCATGCACAATACATGTAAATCAATATTGGTCTTCCTAAATCGTTTTGGGTTGAAACGGTCAATACAGCTACATACCTGATTAATGGATCTTCATTAACTACAATTGATCAATTTTACAAGAGTCAAGAGGTATGATCCAGTCGACCTGTTAATTATTAAGATATGAAGATATTTGGTTTTCATGCAAATGCCCACGTTAGTGATGGTAAACTTGAGGTGAGGACAAAAAGGTGCATATATTTCTAGGGTATACACGAGAAGTGAAAGGCTATAGACTGTGTTGTATAGAAAAGGCAGGTTCTCCTAACATTATTCTCAATAGAGATGTCACTTTTTATGAGGCGGCAATGATAAATTAGAAGAAGGAACTTAAAATAGATCAGGTAGAAACAGATCATAGTGTTCAGAAGCAAGTGTGGTGCTAGAAGTCGACAATAGAAAGATAAAGCAACGAGAAAAAGAAATTCATCCCATTAGTTCAGAGACTGCTCAACCTGAAGAAGAACAAATAGATAAATCCGATGAACGAGTTACTGGCGAAAAAACTAGAGAAGTAGAACCATATAGTATTGCTACTAGCAGCAGAGAGAAGCGACAAGTTTAGAAGCCAAAAAGATATTAAAATTAAGGGAAAGTCTAGGAGGCCAGCAATTTTTTAAAAAGTTGGCCAACATTTAATCATCAAAAGAAAATTGAACGATTCTACACTATTGAATTTAATCTTACATTATTAAAAATATTATTCATGACCAATTGATGGTTACAAAATATAAAAATTACTGCTCCCTAACACTCCTCTAAAATTAATTTTCTGATTGCATTTGACTCATTGGAAGCACATCCTATATATTTCGCATTGGCTATGGTAGATGACGTGGTAGAAGATAAACCAAGTTCCTATTATGAAGTAATTCGCAACATGGAGTCAAAGCAATGGCTAGTCGCAATGAAAGAGGAGATCGAGTCTCTTCATAAAATCAAACATAGGAGCTAGTAGAAGAAGGAAAAAATAGTAATTAGATTCAAATGGGTCTTCAAAAAAAAAAAAAAAAAGGAAGGAATTCTTGGAGTTGAACCCCCAAAAATAGCATAGGGCTTTAGTCAAAAGAAGGGTATCAACTTTATCGAAATATTCTCTCCTATTGCAAAGCGTAGCTCTATTCGAGTCATATTTACTACTGTAAATATGTTTGACCTGGAGTTAAAACAACTTGATGTAAAAATAGCGTTCTTATATCTTGAGTCAACCAGGAGGATTCACATATCCTGAGAAGAAAGACCATGTTTATTTGTTGGAGTCATTGTGTGACTTGAAATAGTTCCAAAGCAGTGGAATAAAAAGTTTGATGTATTTATGATCAGTATTGGTTATAACAAAAACGAGAGAAATAGAAGATAATAAAGATGAACAATAAATAATAGAATTTATTTTTTGGTTTTGATTTTTTTTTTTTTTTTGGTTTACTAATCTTCTGTATGTTGGATCATGTGCCTATTAATTGTATCATTCAATTTTATCTAATCTTATATATACTAACGTGGCTCTATAGTCTATATATAATTTTCTTAAGGAGAAAAACAAAAAACTACTATTCAAACCTAATTTGATCATTGTCTATATAAATGCAATATCAAATATTAATATAAAGATATAAAAAGATTTTTCAATCCCTAAATTAGAGGAAGCTGTTACCTCTTGTGGCGGTAAACAGGCACTACAAATTGGGCTAATAGTTTAGGGGAATTTTTCTTCTCACTCATATTTGTATAGGTTAAAATTACTTTAAACCTTCAAGTGTTGAAGACTTAAGAGTGCTAATTAAGTGTTAATAACACTAACACAACTCTATTGGGAGCTTCGTTCTTCACACTTCACAGAATCAGGTAACAATAATCTTTCAATCCCACTCTTCCAAATAACAACAAATTATGTATGCTTTAATTATTTTTTTTTAATTTAATTTAATTATTTCTTTGTCTGTGAGTTTTGTTTTTGGATCATACATACAGCGCCACATGCAGTTCATTAGTAGAATAGAAGATACTATAGATTAAAGAATCATAAACCTTTTGTTGTTTGCTTTGATTATGTGCATAATTATCCAGTTTTCAACCGAAAGAATTCTAAAAACGTAGTTCTTAATCTTATAATTAAATGATGAAGAATCAATTGAGTCATAAAATATTAATTTGTTGGTGAATGCTATCCTACCATCTCTAAAGTAACATGTAAGTTATCATCTTTTAATTGGGTGTTTATTTTAACCTGAGTTACCTTCTTTACTCTTTCGTTGCGTCTCCCAAGCATCACTGTCTCATTGGTGTTTCGTTTTCTCTTCCCAAATAATTCTTTTAGAAAAGGTACTATAACTTTCTCTAATTGTGTTTACTTCTCCTTTCGTTGTTATCATTATGTCTCCCAAGCATCACTGTCTCATTGGGCGTCTTATTTTTTCTTCCCAAATCATTCACTCCAATTCTCTCTAATTAAGTTTACTCCTCCCCATTGTACTCCTTCATCGTTGTCGTTACGCCTCTCAAACATCACCATCTCATTGGGTGTCTTATTTTCTCTTTCCAAATCATTCTTTTAGAAAAGGTACTTCAACTCTCTCTAATTATGTTTACTCCTTCCCACTCCTTTGTCGTCGTCGTTGTGCCTCCTAAGTATCATCATCTTGTTGGGTGTTCTATTTTCTTTTTTCCGTCCTCGTCTTCTAAGATATTATGAACTCTCATGAGATTAAAGTAACTCAAATTAAAATAAACACCCAATTAAAATATAACATATAAGAGAGGATAACTTACATGTAACTTGCCAATGAGTAATAGCTCAAATGGCATAATCTTCTCATACTCATCTAAGAGGTTGCGGGTTCGAATCTTCATATCTTTGGTAAAAAAAAATAATAATAACTTACATGTAACTTTTGAGAGAGTAAGATAGCATTCACCATTCCCTTAAAATATTGTTTCTTAACAAATTTGTTTAAAAAACCGTAAATTTGATGCTTTTTTTAATATTGAAATTCACTTTTAATTTGATTTTTTAATTAAAATTATATCAAACAATTAGCCATCTATAATTAGGGTCAATGTCTTCTGGAAAAAAGGAATGAAGGGTGGATCAGGATATGGAAAGAAATCATGATACGTTTTATTTTTTCCATTTTGGTAATTAAAGAATTCATGAAACGAATTTAATCGTAAAATTGTATACAAAATTTAATTAGTAGTCCATGAATTTTCTCCCATCATCTTTATTCCCAAATGGAATTGATCCTTCTTTGGATGTAATTAATTCTTTCAATAAATTTTATTTTTTACGAAAACAATGTTATTATAATAAATCACGGTCAAGATATTTTATAGATAATACTTATCATATTATTTAATGGGTTTAATTTTTATGCACGGTGTAAAACGTTTTACACAATTGTGTAATTTCAATAACCTTTTTTTC
>NC_029791.2:1879398-1906427 GCF_000816755.2 Arachis ipaensis | reverse complement strand
GCGGTTAATAAAAAGATAATTATTTATTAATATAATATTATGTGATTAGATACACTTGTATAAAAATTAAATTATTATTTAATTAGACTAAGTGATTTTGATAACATTTTCGTTTTACAGGATTTGAATTATTGTGATCTAGGTCTTTGGGAGTGGAACTTCATTCTTCATCAGTGCTCTCAAACCCTTGTTTTGTTGGTATGTCTCTGGCTTCTATAACTAATTCTTGAATACATAATTTTAAGAATAATTTTGTATCTTATAGAAAAGGTTTTGATGGAAACTCAGGTGAAGTCGACTCCACGTGAAGTTGATATCTGAGAGCCGTTAGATAAAAATTTAGTCAAAACAGTCAAATCATCTAACGGCTCTTAGGTATCAACTTCACGTGAAGTCGACTTCACCTGAGTTTTCACCAAAAGGTTTAATTTCATAAAGAAAATTTAAAAGCCTGTTAGGTATACAAACACAACAACTAGTCGATAGTTGACAACTTCATCTATAAAAGATTTCTATTCCGAAAATCCTAGAGATTCGGTAAAATCTGTTTTCGAATTTCCTTAAAGTATAAATGATTCAAATTCGATTAATTCTTTTTTATACTACACTCTTTAATATTATTATTACTATTATTAATACATTTTATTTAAGATTTTGTTTAGTAAAATTTTTTAAAGAGGTGTTTGTATTTTTTTTATTATTTGAAAAGCACAAATTTTTCATTTGTTTTTTGTAATTTAAAAAAATTATGTGTTTGTATTTATTGTATTTATAAGATATGAGTGTTTTTTAAAGTACTAAGATGAAACTTTTAAAAGATAACTTGTGCAAAAATATTCTTATTATTTATTAAAAATTATTTTTAATTACTAATTTTAAAAATAGAATTTTACCAAATCAAGCGTAATTAGAGAAACCAAAACCTCTAAGTAAATCTTTATTTTCTTTAATCCCACACAATAAAAAAAAGTAAGCATTTGTTTTAAGAAAAAGGGGTAAAAATCCTATCTACTATATCTTTATCTTTACAGGATTCTTGTCAACAACAATAGAATGTGATTCTTTAAAGTACAAAATCAAGACAACCTTCAATTTAAGAAATAGCCTTGAATTTTTTCCCAAATATATTTTTTGAATATAATCATTATTATTTTATTTAAAATTCTAATTTAATTTGCACAAAAAATATAGTTGGAACTAATTAATTGAAATGAGATTATTTTAAGTATAAATATTATTAAAGTTTTTGTCTCTTTTTCCAAAAATAATAAATTTCAGTCTCGTGTGTCCTTACTTTTTGGAGGTACTAAGATACTGAAATTTTAAAGATAGAGACTGAAATTTTAATTCCACTCTTTGAATCAACAAATATAATACTAAATCCCAGTCTCCCAATATCTCAAAATAAACGCTACCAAAAAATTAATTTTTTATACTTATATCTATCTAATTACAAAAATATAATTTATATATCAAAATCAATCACTAATATAAAATATATATTAAAATATAAAAATAATTGTAGTTTAATATGTTACTTACTCTGCTGCATTAATTAAAAGATATTATACTTTTACAAAATCAATTAGATAGGGAAGTTAGATTTGAAAAAAAGGAATTAAAATCTTGTATAAAATTAACATTTGAGAATTATAATTAATAATCCTAATTAATTAGATTGGACTCACTCTCCTCCTTTTCTATATATATAAATATAAAATTCAGTTCAAGTTGTTCTCTCTCTCTCTCTCTCTCTCTCCCTCCTTTCATCTAATTCTTCCACTTACCCTTTTTTTCTCTCTCCTCTTTTTAGTATTTTTCTGCATAAAGTTGCAGACTTTGGCGTCTCCTCTTTCCCCTTGAGGCTCCAAGTCAGTGAATTTTTTCATGGTAACCATCAACACCATAGTCTTTGATATGCATTATGTTCTGAATTATGATGGTTTTTCTGTTCAATGCGTCAACTACTATCATATGCTTCTTTGTTTTTTTGTTTTTTTAATTCTATCGTGAAATTAATTTGTTTACTTTTCCATGTAAAGCAAGAATCTTTGTTTAATGGGGTTGTTCCTTTTTCTCCCACAAGGCATGATAACATTCTGGATTTGTTCCACCAAAAAAGTTAAAAATCTTCACCAATAATTTTAGCTAATATTTGATTTTGAAACCGATTTGATGTTGATGGCTTGATGGCTATTACTTATTATTGCCTCATTATGATTATTATGATCCTTGTTTTTTGATGCGTGGTAGGTGTTTGATGTTTTGTGTCACAGATGCCAAGTGTTAATCCTGACCCAAGTGACAAAGATGCTGAGCCATTTGTTGAAGTTGACCCTACTGGACGCTATGGTAGATACACAGAGCTATTAGGATCTGGTGCTGTGAAGAAAGTGTACCGTGCATTTGATCAAGAAGAAGGTATAGAAGTTGCATGGAACCAAGTGAAGCTGAGAAATTTCTGTGATGACCCTGCCATGGTGGATAGGCTTTACTCTGAGGTGAGGCTTCTGAGAAGCTTAGCACACAAGAACATCATTGCACTCTACAGTGTTTGGAAGGATGAGAACAAGAACACACTGAATTTCATCACTGAGGTTTGCACAAGTGGGAATCTGAGGGAGTATAGGAAGAAGCATAGACATGTTTCATTGAAGGCACTTAAGAAGTGGTCAAAGCAGATTCTTAGAGGGTTGAATTATTTGCACACTCATGAACCCTGCATCATCCATAGGGACTTGAATTGCAGCAATGTTTTTGTCAATGGGAATGTTGGCCAGGTAAATCTATTTTCCCCTCAAATTCTGGTTTTTTATTTTTCCTTCAATTATTCATTGATTGCGTCTTTCACAAGTTAAAAATAAAAACTTTTCAAAAAATTGGAGCAGTATCCTTTGATTTTATACATGTGTAGGATCTAAATATCTAACTTCAACAAGGCACGGTGTCTCATTTTAGGTTGGCAAAAATGGTCAAACTATATACCTTAAGCTATTGTATTACGTATCTTAGCCCCAAATTAGTCCCGAAATCAGCCACGTGCACTAAAATAATCCGCCGAAATTCCAATTGCACCAATTACGTATCTGAAATTGGTGCAATTGGGATCTGGAAGACTATTTTAGTGTAGGCGGCTAATTTCAGAGACCACTCTAGGGTTTATCTCTGAATATTTTTAATCTTCTACCTAACTAACATTCTTTTGCTTATGGGACTCTTGGTGTATGATTATATCAGCACGAACTGTGCAATTACTTTGTCTCAGTATCAAATTAATAACCAAAGTTCCAATCTTATTAGGTTAAGATTGGTGACTTGGGTTTGGCTGCAATTGTGGAGAAGAACCATTCAGCACACTCGATCCTCGGCACGCCGGAATTCATGGCACCGGAGCTATACGACGAGCACTACACGGAACTGGTGGACATATACTCATTTGGGTTGTGTGTATTGGAGATGGTGACACTTGAGATTCCTTATAGTGAGTGTGACAATGTTGCAAAGATCTACAAGAAGGTTTCTTCTGGTGTGAGGCCAGATGCACTGAAAAAGGTTAAGGATTCAGAGGTGAAGGCATTCATTGAGAGGTGCATTGCTCAACCAAGGGCAAGACCTTCTGCTTCTGAGCTTCTTAAGGATTCTTTCTTTGATGAACTTGAAGAAGATGATGAAAATGATGAAACTGATTTGTGATTGTTCATGCTAAATTTTGTGTTCTATGTCAGATATAAAAAAATGTTCATGTGTTTTTCTTTACTTTATTTTTTTTAATATAAAGTATTCATTTTTCCCCTTTTCCTTTTCCTTCTAGTTTCTGTGTCAATTTGTCTCTTGGCTAAGACCAAGTCTCTTTTTTTTGGGTAGGGTGTGAAATTTGATAAATTTGAACATGGCTTAAAGTAGTTCAACCTAGGGAAGGTTTGATTGGTGATGTTGTCATTTTATAGATTTTGTACATAGGAATTTCTTACTTATAATGATATATAGTTTTCTGTTTTTAAATTTCAAATATTTCATATTAGAAGTTTATACAACAATTGTAAACCAACAAATAGTTCTAAGATTTTACTTATTGAACATATTTTGCATTGTAAACCAACGAAATGAAAAAAATAATTTGGTTTGGAAAATCAAAAGGTTTGTTTCTAATATCAAGCACCTTATCATTGACATATTCAACTTTGCAAAATAGGGCTTGAAACAATCAAAATAAGAAAAATACTCACGGACAACAATCCAACGATGACTCGGTCCCAAAATTCGAATCATCTTTTTCTGAATATATTCCTTACCGTCATTCAAATTCAAATATCGGCCACCTCCTAACTAAGATAAGATAAGATGGCCAAACCTATATAAAAGGGAGTCGCAAGTACGTTATACACACCCCTAAAACTCTACTTTTAAAATCTATTCTAATTTGAATGTCGAAGTGTCCTTACAAGTTACCCTTCACCATTCGCCCGACTAGAGACCGTAAAGCTTATCAGTCGGACAGCTGTGATTCCCTATATTCCAAGTAACTCACAAGCAGTATGGAAACAAGCAATTCAAAAAAAGAAAAATTAATTTTCTTCATATGATTTGAAAGTCAGAAAAAGAAAAGTCAAATGTATTTATTATTTAGCATGATTTGAGCAATATGATGATACTTGTGTCTTGTGGACAGCATACAGAAGATAACTAGCACAAGAAAACTGAGCTGTTTTCAGAATTTAAAATGTGGGACAAACGGCTATTGGGAATAAAGCTACTAATTAAGCTTAATAGTGAAGAGATTTATGTGTGAACCTAAAAAGGGGGCATATGTAGAATATTTATTAGTGGTGCAATCCCACTCAATGTTGTTGGGAAATTATTTCATGGACCCCCTTTGGCCTTGTGATTTGTGTGTGTATGCCACCAATGTTTTTTTTTTTAATTTCTTTGCTCCTTAAAGCAATAAACACTATGTATATTGCCTTTAAAGTTTTGTTAACCCTATATCTTGGGTGGTTGGTTTTCATTTTTTAATATTCTTCTTTCGATCTTCTTTTTCTCAAAAGTGTGATACTACATTTACAATTTGGTGACTATTCATTTCAAATTGTTTTCACGTAAATATGATAATTAAAAATTGTAGATGATAATTTAGTTAAATATGTTAAATTATGAGTTAATATTTAAATTAACCTTTGTAGTTACACTCACACCTCAATCTGGTCTCTAATTTTTTGACATTCAATTTGATTTTTCAACTTAGTATTAATAACTCAAATTAGTCTCTGAATTTGTTTTTGTCACATAACGGTTAATGATATGTTGAAATAGATTGATAGCTTCTACTGACAGCTTATTTGTCCGTTTAAATAAGTATTGGGTTCGAATCTTGCCTTGTCATGCAACAACAGCAACAGACCATTAAATGAAGCTCAAATTCACGACGGATTAGTGATTGACTTGTCGAATTGAGGGATACCGTGAACAACTAAAAAAAAAAAGTGACAATTGAATCTTTTTTTTACCTTAATTTGTTCTTTACAAAGCATTTAAAATTATAATTCTAATTTTACTTAAAGATTTTAAAATATTTAGGTTAGAACCAATTTTTGAGTATTATCTCATCAAACTATTTATTAGTTCTCACTTGTTTTTTTTCGTATAAAGATAATTTTAGTGAGTGATGATCTTACAATTTATAAAGAAAAAGAAAATGTGATTCAAGTTTTTGACAAAAATCATGATAATAATTTTGGCAGGCTATGTGACCACGTCTTTGATGCTCAGCCCACTAAGCAACGATTGGCTACCAAGACCAAACCAAAATGTACATTACACCTACTTCACTTATGATTTTTTGTTTGTTCGATAAATAAAAATATTTGTCAAACATTTAAATAAAATTGGAGATAAGAGAATGTAGTCCATGAAAATGAGTTAATTCCTAAGGAAGGGTGCCCATAAGATATTCAATTAAATAACAGTTATTGGTGTTATGTGTTGGCTCTTATATTAATATTAATTTCTTCGTTGTCATATCATATATATATAGCCTATGGTAGTGGAATATAATAAAGATTATTCGCTCAAATATGTTCATATATGTTACTTGAAAAAATTGTGTCAACATACAGGTTTATACGATATGACTTAAACAGAACTTGATGCATGGTTACAGAATCCAATACATATAGATATAATAAATAATAAAATAAAACATTATTTTAATCTTCAAAATAAAATTTAATTTGATTTTTAATATTTTAAATATTTTATTTCAGTCTCAAAAATTTTAAATAGATTTAATGTTATCCTACCACTACAAGAATTTGACAAATTAACGACGGATTTTTGTGAGAAATATTTTTTGTCACTAATCCGTCACTAACTTACAAGAAATTAGTGAGGTATTAACGACAAAATTAATGAGCGGTCACAAAATATCCGAACTTGAGAAAAGTGAATGATTAGCGAGAGATTCACGAGTAAGTTTGTTTCTCGCAAATTGACTTTTGTAGCTAAAAAAAGAGCGAGAAAAATTTTCTCGCTAATTTGTCACAAATTAATTAGCGAGTGACAATGTTCTAGCAAATCAATCACTTAGGGATTCAATTGAATAAAAGTAAAGTAGTGAGGGATATTATTGTCACTATTCCGTCGCAATTGTTTGATATACAATTAGCGAGAAACAATTCACACACTAGTTCGTCGCTAAATAAACTTTGTGCAAAAAGTCTAATTAGTGAGGAACAATGTTACTAGCTAATCCGTCACAAAGACTTGAAATACATTTTGCGAAGGACAATTTCCTAGCTAATTTGTCACCAAAGTTTTTATTTTTAGCGAGCAACTAGTTTCTCGCTAATTTGTCGCATAATATTGTCAAATTCAAAATTAGGATAGCGACAGAAAATAGTCGTCGCTAACTCGTCGCAATGTATAAATCATTCAATTAGGGAAGTGTTCCTTGCTAATTAGTCGCTAAAGTGGAAATACGGATATTGAGCACCTAGGACCTAAGTAGCGAGAAATTTGCGACCGTTTAACAACTGACATACTTTGTTCGCTGATTTCAAGTCGCTGATTAGCGGGCGAAATATATTTCTCGCTAAGTTGTCGCAAGTTTAGTTTAGCGAGCGACTTGACAACTGCAATTTCGCTGCAAAGCAAAAGCTATATCCTATCTATTTTGTAGCAAATTACTCGCTAATCTTGTTGGAAATTCGTCGCAGAGTTATAACAAATCCAAAACTAACCGAGAAAATCTTAGAAGTAAGTGATCGCAATTGAGTCACTAATCAAAAGCTTATTTAGTGAGGAATTAGCGACTGCTTAACAACTGATAGACTTTTCTCACTTATTTTATGTTGCTACTAATTTGTGAAAAAAAAAAACGTTAGTCCTTATTTCA
Source organism: Arachis ipaensis (assembly GCF_000816755.2). Classification (NCBI taxonomy): domain Eukaryota; kingdom Viridiplantae; phylum Streptophyta; class Magnoliopsida; order Fabales; family Fabaceae; genus Arachis; species Arachis ipaensis. Next base: position 1,899,037 of record NC_029791.2, on the reverse strand, counting down.
TTTTGCTGTAACAATCTAAGTTTTTGAAAAAATAAAATTAATATATTTGTTAAAAAATTTATTCTAAGAAAATTATTTTACTAAAAGTAATTAAATAAAGCTTTATGATATTTTGAGTTTAAAATTAATTAGGATTATATGTAATTTTCATAAGAATTGGGTATTTCCTTATTTAAAATTTAAAGTTTTAGTAATTAAAAAATAATGAGGTTTTGATAATTAATTTGAATAATTGAGATTTTTAGTGTAATTTTATGAACTGAAAAAAATTAATTAGATTATCTCTAATTTTAAATTAGAGTATTGTAACACCCTACTACTCAGAATTTTACGCTTAAGTCATAGAGCAGAGGTAGTGTGGTGTTACGGACCTCTAATTTAAATTAAAAATAATTATTTTAACTCAGTAATATCTATAACAATATATAATGGTAATACATGGATTTGGTGTCTAAAATTTCTTTCCAATATTACCCTTTCTAATTAACTTTCCACTTAACGTCAATTATTCGATTTAAAAAAACTTCCACCAATTTCTCTCACTTTATAATCACGTTATTAGAATAACTTTGTACTTTTCATCCACATCGTCTTCTTCCTTATTCCATTATCTTTTCTCGGGTCTTCATCTACTTTTATTAATTCTTTTTTATCTCTATGTATCTTTCTCCAATTTATTAAATCAATTATGTATTGAAATATTTTTATTTTTTTGACTCCAAAAGATTGTAAAAAGATAAACGACTCATAATTAAACATGCCAAAAACTCAATTACAAATTATCTATAAAACCTCTATTTTTAATGATACTATAAAAACTGATTATATTTTTTTAATAATTTGTGAGTGATGTCAGGTAGTATGAAATATGTTTATTTATGCTATATTAGGTCATGGTCAAGTAAGATTGAGAGAAGATAGAATACACATTTTTTGCAATTATATGGTTTACATAGATAATAAAGAATGAAGCGATTTTCTAAAGAGAAAAAAGTATGCTTAATCAAATTTTAACTGAAAAATAAATTGTTTTATCATTTGTGAGATTTAGAAGAGATAAAGACAAGGGAAAAAAATTAGTCTTAGTTTATATAGTTTAGTACTCACTACATACTCTTTAATATTGTATTCTAATTTTTAGTCTCGACTTTTAAACAACATAAATAGAGAATTCATTATATGCATACATGTAATTTTTAGAAAATAAAATTATGAAATGATAAATTAAATTTATGATTTATAATATCATTTAATTGATATATACCATTAATCATTTATTTTGTAATTTTTCTAAATAAATATATTAATTTTACTGTCATTATATTTTTAAAAATCGTATATGCAGTTAATTTTTGTGATAAGATTATGACACTAATATTTGAAAATAAAAATGTAGCAAGAAGGAGAAAAGGAATTGTAGTAAAAAATCCAATATATCAAGGATCAAGTTGTAATAATAATCAAAGCTTTTTTTTTCTAATATATTTTTTTCTTGCATAAATAACAGTTAAAAACTGTAAAGGTGTAATTTAAACTTTTTAAATAAGTAACTAAATCTAATATTTCAACTTAGAGTTTGCTACTACTAGCATTTTTTTAAAACTATTTTTATATTTTTTTTAAATACAACCAAACTACAATATTTTTATGTTTATTTAAGACATGGTAACATTTGATTATTTTACTATAATTATTTTGAGATTTTTCAATCAATACTTACTTTGTTATTTTTTTTAAATTTAAAATAACAAATTATATTACTTCTTTATTCATGTATAAAATTATTTTTATTTTAGGTTCTTTACATATTCAAATTACAACTTTATTATTATGTTTATATTTCACACAAGCTTGAGGATAATAATATATTTTTTCTCGGTAACATAACGTACTTATGAATAGATAAGTTTAATTTTGAAAAATAATTTTTGATTACATACTCACATTTCATCTCTATAAGAATATTGCATAAATAATAGAAAATAAGTAGATAATATACATGCTAATTTAGATAATCAAAATAAAATAAAATAAGTAGAAAAAATATAATTTAACTTTAAAATTCATTAATTAATTTTTCACACTACTTTCATTTTAAATAATTTTTTTATATTTTCATATTAACTTATAACTTTAAATATAAAATTATAAAAAAGTAAATTTATTTAGAATGAAAGCAATGTGATTAAGTGTAATTTACTTAGATATGATTAAAAATTAATTGAATACTATATACAGTAAAAAATTAATATTATTGAAGGATAAAACTAAAATTTATTTTTATATATCGCTTTTTGTCCCCAACGTTTTCGTCCTATTTAAGTCCCTAATATTTCAAAATCATTTTAATTTTGTCCCGCCGTCAATTCTGTTAACGAATCTCTAACGGCACGATAATATTGAGTCAATTTTGAAGTTAGGGACAACTTTGGAACTTACCCCAAACGTTGGAGATAAAAATGATACTTTACTCAAAAAAATATGAAACTTTCAAGATAAAATGAAAAGATGTGACATTATATGTATTAGATAATTTAAAAAATACTTATTATAGAGAAAGTTAAAAATATTCTGACCTAAAAAAATTATTTAATAAAATTAAGAGAGAGAGAGTTGAAATTTTGTAACTAATAAAAAAGAATCACCACTATCAACCTATTAAATTTGAGTAATATCAAGTGATAATTAAGAAATAAACCAGAATGATAAATTTAAAAGTTTTTTTTATTTTCTTTTATATAGTGTTTTACTTTAAGTAATTACTTTTTATGGATAGTATTTAAATAACAAACAAAATAGTAAGAAGATTCGCATTAGTTATAAAAACTAATATCATTCTTATAGTACAATCACATTATTTCAAAACATACAATATGAAATAATAAAACATAGTTTAACTAATGTGCACAATAAAACAAACATAAAACTGCAGTCAAATATGAAAAGTAGTGACAATCTTCTATTCTAAGGTATTATATTAAATTGTAATTTAAATTTATAATTATTAGTTAAAAATTTACAATAATATACTATTTTTATTATATCAGTTAAAAATAATATATTTTGATACTATTTTTTAAGGCTACTAACATTAAATTTTGATAATTTGAACAAAAACTTTTAATACTTTGTCTTAATTTTTTTTAATTGATCAATAAAATTACTTAACATGCACATCAAGAAAAAAATTATTATTTTTATACATCTAGATATTTAAAAGACATAAAAATAAATTCTTTTAATAACACTTTAACAACTCATAAAAATTAACAGAACCAATGATTATAGATCAAAATGATAGACAAGATATAAAATTGTGATATGGTACTTGATGATAATTAAAGAGAAGGTGAGAGGAGAAAAAGAAAATAAAAAAGGAGAATAAAACAATATAACAATTATGGTAAGACAATGACAATCATGCATATAGAAAATAATAATAAAAAAAATAATAGTGTATGATACAATGAAAAAATATAATAAAAATATAAATAAAATTTAAAAAAAATAATAAAATTACAAATAATTTAAAAATTAAATAACCTCAAAGGCAAAAATCCAAAACCCTAATTACCCGCCCCGCACCCATTCTCCGAAATGGCTTCCGCAGCCTCTCCAAGAATACCCACCGAGACGGTGAAGAACGCCGTGGAGGCTCTCCTGAAGTGGCGAGATTCCAATTCCGAGTCTCACAAACCCAAACTCTTCGACGCCGACGAAGAATTCGTTTACTTAGTCGTCACTCTGAAAACCATCCCTCACAAATCCCGCGTTAACCCTTACAAGGTCCCTTTACCCCACTCTCTCCTCTCTCCCTTCAACGAGACTTGCCTCATCATCGACGACAGGTCCAAATCCAAACTCACTAAACAAGAAGCTCAAAAGAAGATCAAGGCCAATAACGTCGCCGTTTCCAAGGTCCTCAAGTTGTCGAAGCTGGCCTCCGATTACCGCCCTTTTGAGGCGAAGCGGAAGCTCTGTGATTCATATGATCTTTTTTTCGCTGATAAGAGAGTGGTGCCTTTGATGCCCAGGCTGTTGGGGAAGAAATTCTTTAAGAAGAAGAAGGTGCCGGTGCAGGTGGACTTGACTAAGAAGAATTGGAAGGAGCAGGTGGATAAGGCGTGTTCGTCGGCGCTTCTGTTTCTTGGAACGGGGACTTGTTGTGTTGTGAAGGTTGCCAAGGTTTCCATGGAGAGCGAGCAGATTGTTGAGAATATGATGGCTGCCATTGAGGGGGTTGTTGAGGTTGTGCCGAAGAAGTGGGCGAATGTGAGGTCCTTGCATGTTAAGCTTTACGAGTCGCTGGCGCTGCCTGTTTTCCAGGCTGTTCCGGAGGTGAAGTTGAGGATTGAGGGAAGTAAGGTTGAGGAGGCGGAGAAAGAGAAGCAGACGATGGAGGAGGAGGAAGAGGGCGAAGACCATAGTGGCGCGAAGGCGGTGAAGAAGAAGAAGAAGGGGAGGATTCATGAAGTTAGATACATGGATAGCGAAGTTGGTGAGGATAATGTTGAAGATGTGGCAGGTAGTGAGGATGATGGTGGTGGTGTTGTTATGGAGGAAGATTTAAAGGATGCTGGAAAAGGTAGTGGAGAATTGGCGAATAAGAAGAGGAAGAAAGGGGCATTGAGTGAGTTGAGCAGTGTCAAAGAATTGAAAAAATCTGTTAAGAGAAGTGGTAAAAAGGATAAATCTGCGAAAGTGATGAAGGAAAATTCCATCAAGAAGAATCAGAATAGTGAATTATCTGTTGAGGATGGAGATTCAGGAAAGAAGGGGAAGAATATCAAGAAGAAACTATCTCTATTGAAGTCAGAAGAAGCTGATTTGAAAAAGAAAGTGAGGGCCAAGAAAAGTAAGAAGGCTGCTTAAGGTTATTGTTAGGATTTACTGTTAGATTTCACTGCTTGATTTAACTCTTGGTGGCTGCCATGTGTTGTTTTCATTTGTTGAGTCCTCTGGCAGATTTTGTATCAAGCATAATTTGTTTTGTTATTCTTTTTGAGTTCTGTTTTGATCATTTTATAACTTGCTATTGCTACTATCCAATATTCCTATAATTGAGCTTTAGATTGATTTGTGAGAAGGAGAATCAAAATATTGTTTTCTCAGTTCAGAAAACTCTTTTAAGTTGTTTAGATTTCATATTGTCAGATAACTCCATAGAAATTATGAGACGAATGGTCCCTTACTTTAAAGTAAAAGGCTTATCAAAGTTTAGCTTGAAATTCTACTACCTCCTATTTTGCCTAAGTATATCTCTGAAATTATTGTCTTCGATATCTTGCATATTGGCTTCTAGTTTTGATTTCTTGAGCTCCAAGAATATTGGAAAATGGAAAATCTATTACTCTTGCTGACTTCTTTTTACAGATTGAGAGGATTAAAGAAGCTTATGATACTCTTGAATTCATCGTAGGACTTGGGATATATTTGTTTTCCTACTTGACTCTATTATGATTTGCTATATATCGAATGTAAATGGTGTCAAATGTACTCCTGTTTTATTCGGGAATTTAGAGTAGAATTGGGTAAAGAGTGAAGATTTTTCTTTAATTTATAATGAACATATAAATTTTTATTGGTGAATTTTTTTTAATTCTATAAAAAGCAATTTTCACTCTTCACTCTTTACCCTAGCAATATACCCTTTCATACTTGCATCTTTTATTGTTTTGGCATTTATCGTCCGTGCCGTAGTTCCAGTTAACTCAAATGATACAACAAGCTTACGTATTCCTTTAGTTCTGTGTTTTTTGAAGTATTGAACATTAACTAGCATACTAGAAACTTGTATATTCCAAAGTTGTCTGTTTTTTCTTTTTCTTTTCTTTTCCTTTCCTTTTTGTTATTTTTTCTTATAACTTTATGTTGAGGGTCATCTGGTCTCTTATTCACTTGCATACTTTCTTCATGGCTGGAAGATATTTAGTATCTGTTGCGAAGTGTGATTGAGTGAGTTATAATTCAGGGTTTTCCAGGTAAATTTCAGTTATTTCGGAAAATAGATTTTCTCAATTTTTGTCAATTGTTGTTATAAAGTGTGATTTCTCACCGGATGCTCTTTAAGCGGACAAAATAAAGCATGCGAAAGATGTTAAATGTTATAAGATTACACTTGACAATAGGTAAGAGGGCAAGAAACATCATTCCCTTTTTGTTTAGACATCATGGATTCTGCCTCATTTGCTTCATTTTCTGGTTAGTCATCATGGTTCCTATTCACATGTCAATGAAGGATCAGATAAATTGGATCCGTGTTATGCTTTTAGGTGATGATACTTTATAGCCGCAAGTTGTTAAACTTATCAAAGCAAGTTCTACAAGAGTATTTGAATAAGTTTGATTTGTGAAATTTGGTTTGTAGCGTTGCAAGTTGTAGTTACTGTCTATATTTCTCCGGTATTTTGTTGGCGGTGATGCTACACGACTAAATTAGAGTTTCTGCTTTATCATAAGATTTTTTTATTCCTTTTGAACACTGTTTCTGCTTGTGGTTTGAGCTTTGAAGTCTGATCATTGTTGATGACAATATCTAAGGTTCGTGAATTGGCTGAAAAAGAGTCAGAAAATGGCATCTTCAGATTGCTTTGGAGTGATGTTACTCGGTTTCTTACAACAATACTTATCGGCACAACGTATTTCCCCCTCATTGTTCTTAGTAGTGATAAATATCCATTTTCTTTAGTCTTAGTTATGATATATTTTTAATGTAAGGCTATTATGTTGTACTCAGTGTTGTGAATATTGCGGCAACTGCCTTGGTTACAGATGCTGCAACAGCAATGTTTGGGGAAGCTGGTGTCAGTGCAGCAACAGGAGTGATGACTGTATGTTTATTTATTTATTTATTCTTTCTTCAATGTTTGAGGAATCTGTCCCAGGATTCCAAACGAGCTTAAATGGTTTTTATGCATAGATCTGATAATAGGAAACTCATATCCTCCGGGTCCATTCTTTCACTATGTCTACTCACTGTACTTTAAACTAGTTAACTGTTGATTACAAACTAATTTTTCAAAATTCTAAATAAAAATCAAAGGAAAAAACTTCTTTCTGTAAAGGATTGGATGCTATATTCAAAAACAGTCTCTTATTCATGTTTCCTCTTACTTCTTTTTAAGTATAATATCTGTAAATGCACCTTTTTTTGCGCTCCTTTTTCCCTCATAACATCTCATTGTTTCTTTTTTTTTTTTTTATTTCCTTTGTAACTAAACAAGGTTGCAATTTTGCTTCTCACTGAAATCACTCCTAAAAGTATAGCAGTGCATAATGCCACAGAGGTGGCTCGGTTTGTGGTATGTTGTAAATTTTTTGCCCTTTCTTCTATAATCTGTGAGCAGAAATGTTCCTGATTTAAGCATTTGTGTTTATTTTGCATGTTTTCTGTTTACATGCTTCTTTTCAAATTCTTTCTATAACAAATATTGATTATAATGTCTTTAGGTCAGGCCAGTGGCATGGCTTTCCTTGGTATTGTATCCTGTGGGGAGAGTTGTTACTTATCTTTCAATGGGGATGCTGAAAATGCTCGGCTTAAAAGGAAGAAGGTCTGCTTGAAAGATATCTAGGAATTAATCTTTTCTTATCATATTGTATCTATTACTTCTTTTACGTCTTTATGAAGTTTCGTGACATCTAATCTTAGTTTGTCTGCAAAATTTTAGTCCCTTCGTCACAGGAATGGTGTTCTTTTATTTGCATCTATACTCCATGATAACTCCATTCTTAAGATTGACTTTTAATCTGGAAATTATGATATTTCTGAAACGGCATGCACACTTGTTGGAGCAATCATTGTCGACAATAGACTAAACCATCATTGTTTACTTTACCAGTGAGCCTTATGTAACTGAAGAGGAACTAAAATTGATGCTAAGGGGTGCAGAATTAAGCGGGGCAATAGAGGAAGAGGAACAGGTAATGGATTTTGGGTTTAATATTCTAATTGCACTTTGGTCCATTTTTTTTTCCCTCAAAATTCAGTCTTTTCCCATTTATATGATGAGTATATCTTCAATATATATATATAATTACAGGATATGATTGAAAATGTATTGGAAATAAAAGACACACATGTGAGAGAGGTTATGACGCCACTTGTTGATGTTGTTGCAATTGATGGAAGTTTAAGCCTTGTAGATTTTCATCATTTGTGGGTCACACATCAGTACTCGAGGTATTTAATTATTCTCGGCCTTCAAATTTGCAATGATAGTTCAAACTACAAAGAGTTTTGTTTCCAATGTGGTAACTGGATCATCATATGTTTTATAGGGTACCTGTTTTTGAGCAACGTGTTGATAATATAACGGGAATAGCATATGCAATGGATCTGTTGGATTATGTTAAGAAGGTTGGGAGATTTTCTTTCTCTTACTTATTGTTAATTATAAGTGCTTTACCTATTAATTTTATCCCCCAACCTCATAGTTTGCAGAATTATAATCTGTTTTGTTTTGAAGGGCGATTTGCTAGAAAGTACTACAGTTGGAGATATGGCTCACAAGCCTGCATATTTCGTACCCGGTAACTTATTCTATATTGTGTTCGCACAAAATATACTAGAGGTGATAGACACAAACAAGTTCAGTAGGTTTAATCATTTGATTTAATTTTGAACAGTCTTTACATTTTAAATTCAGTAGTTCATTTGAAATTATATTATGACTTTGTGCTATATTTGCTTAAAACATTTGAGTGTTATGAAAATGGTAGTTGAGATGTAAATCTCATCCTTAGTGTAAATCAGTCAATTTGTGGTTTTATGAAGCTATTGGGTTATGCTTGATAGCAACACACTTATATCTGTTTTACTGATTTAGAGTGTTTGGTGAATACATTCTTATTAGTTGTTACTGGTATTTTCAGATTCAATGTCCGTTTGGAATCTTCTTAGAGAGTTCCGAATCAGGAAGGTTCACATGGCTGTTGTACTTAATGAGTATGGCGGAACTGTGGGGGTATGTGCACACAACTCCCGAATCCAGCCAACCCCAATACATACTCTCTCTAATCTGCATATAAGTTCTAGAAGTCTTCACCTTGTGATGCTTACGGAATCTATATATATATTTCTATTTACAGATTGTAACTCTTGAAGATGTTGTTGAGGAAATTGTTGGTGAAATCTTTGATGAAAATGACTCAAAGGTAAGGCTTAGTATAAGTCATTGCACTCGATTCAGATATTAGTGGCTTATTACGCATTTCTTGCATTATATGTAGACTATTATTAGCCTTTAGCTTTTTGTAGCTTTTTGTAGTTCTTACTTGTTTAAATCTTTATGGCCACAACTCTATGCTGCTTAATGATGACATGCTGATTTACCATAAGAAAACTTCTTTATGTACTTTCGGGGTGATTCTACAGGAGGAGATTCAGAAAAAAACTGGTTACATAGTAATGCGAGCTGAGGGTGTATTTGACGTTGATGCGAACACATCTATTGATCAGCTCTCTGAAGATTTGAACATCAAGATGCCAGAGGTTCTTTACTTTTTATTTACATATTTATCTTCAGCATCTCAACTTGTTAATAGGTCTAAAACAAAAGATTAAATAGTTTGGGGATTTCACATTAGAACTTAGAATATAATTGGTATGAACCAATTCTTTTAAAAGCTTAAACTATTATTTTTTTGGTGACTAAAGCTTAAATGTGCTTATTAGCAGTATGGTAAATCTGTTTTAGAATTTCAGGTCTCTTAATATATATAAGTTGCTGCTACTATTTCAGGGTCATCAATACGAGACAGTGTCAGGCTTTGTATGCGAAACATTTGGATACATCCCAAGGACAGGTGAATCGATCAAAGTGTCTCTTGAACGAGAAGATGAAGATGATGATAATGAGGAGACCAAGTCTGACAACCAGGACTCGAAAGAGAAGAATCAGATTTTTAAACTCGAGGTAATCAATTTGTTGCTGCCTGAAAATTCTCACTCAAAATCTTAGCTTGTGTCTATCGAATTTAGAGCGTGTGGAAATAAGCAAGTTCAATGATACTGCAAAACTATAGTAAATTTTTCACCCGGTAGGCCTATTTTGCAACTATTTTGTATTTTGCTGCAGATACTAGCTGGAAATGCCAGAAAAGTGAGCGCTGTTCGGTTCGAAAGGATAAATGGTGAGGATGAGATGTTGGAGGCCAAAGAAGTAACTCACTTTGTCCCTAAAATTGTCAAGAGAAAATGGAATAATGATGAGGACTCGGACGATGCAGACTACGATGGAGATGCATTTGCGAAGAGACCGCAGCACGAGATTTCTAGCGAGTATATAGATGATCAGGAAAATTCTGACAGAAATTAAGGTTCACTCTTTTCATTTTTTGTTCTTCTTCTTTATATCTATTTGGCATGTTTTGGTGCCATTTTTGCAACACCATGTAAGATGGGAAGGTACATATTGAAAATGAGAATCAATAATGTGAACACATTCATAATTTTGTTCAAAAGGGAATGGGGGGTGTTTACACCAATAAGCCTTGTAACTCAATTGAGATTAGCCCTTTTTGCAAGTTTTGAAATCATGGGTGTGATGATCATCATGATAACGAGGGATTGATCTTCTTCTACTCAACTCCTTTATCATTTGTTTGCACATTTAATGTCAATGTACCTCCAAAAGAAAACTCAGGTGAAAATTTTCATGAATTAGTTTCATGTGCAAACTTACCCATCGAATTTATTTATGAAAAGTTCTAATTTTTTTAATCCGCTAATCAAGAAATTTTTTTTTGACAAAACTTTTATATATTAAATAATTTCGGATAAACGGTGGAGTATATCACTTTTCATATTAGTATTAAAAAAAAAGAATGAGTTGGAGTTAGTAGTGCTAAACGGTAGATTCAAGTGAAAATGTTGAAACTTTGTGTTGCATGAAAACAGATTCGAGCAAAGTTAATCTTAACATCCCAAAATGGTGCAACTAAAATATAACAAAGTATCTAAAACTATCACTAGAACTATATTGAATAGAGAGAACAAACGTGCTTGAATATCAATATTTTAATATGAACAACAAAATGCACATTGAGACATTGAGTCAAAGTTTATCTTCCTTTAAAAAAAAAGGTCTTTGTTTCCGTGTGGAACTGTGGATCCCCCGCCTAGGTTGCTATATAATATAGTCTTATGTCATTATTATTTCTTTGTCGTTTTACTTTCTGGTATCCAAATCCAACAACTATTTGGTGTTCATATTGCAGAGCTAGCTGTGCAGCAGTAAAACTATGATCATATATAAATTGTTAACATAACCAATATTAAAAAATGTTCATGTGTGTTTTAGTTTAGAGTAGAAATGATGTACTTAAGATTAGTTAATTGGATTGCATTGCATCTTAGTTGGCTATAAATCCTCGTTAGTTGCTTATTATTTACCATTATATCATTCATGCCTCTTTTCTTCAGTCCCCAGTAAACCAGTTTCTGTTGAACCAAATCAATATCAGGCCATGGGGTCTCTTTTGTTGCTGCAATTTCAAATCATTTTGTGTCTACATCTGTTCTTCACTTCTTTCTCTTCGTCTTCGTCTTTGTCTCCGCCTTTATGCCATCCTGACCAAAACTCTGCCTTGCTTCAACTCAAGAACTCGCTAAAAGTTGATGGATGGGAAAATGGAACAGATTGCTGTTCGTGGCCTGCTGTCACGTGTGAATCCACGTCTGGTCACGTGATTGGTCTCGACCTCAGCTGGCATGGGCTTGAAGGTAAAAACAATTCTACAAGTAGTCTTTTCCATCTTACTCATCTCCAAAAGATCAACCTTGCTCACAATAGTTTCTATGGTCCTCTATTACCATCTCAGTTTGGCGGGTTTGTGAATCTTACACACTTGAACTTGTCTTGGTGTTCTTTTGAAGGTGATATTCCTTCTGAAATCTCATATCTTTCCAAATTAGTCTCATTAGATCTCTCAGGTAACTTAAATCTAAAGTGGACAGAAATCACTTGGAAGAGGCTGCTGCAAAATGCAACAGCTTTAAGAGAGATCTTTCTAGATTATACAGATATGTCATCAATTAGTCTAAGTTCTTTGTCTTTAATCACCAATTGGTCTTTCTCTTCGGTTACTCTTGGTCTTAGTAACACAAATATAACGGGGTATTTGACAAGTGATATTCTTTGTTTGCCCAATCTTAAAGAGCTGCATCTATATGGAAACACATACCTTCAAGTCCATGTTTCTAGATTGAATTGCAATGCTTCTGTTAGTATTTTGGATCTTTCATTTTGTGAGTTCCAAGGATCATTGATCCCTTCATCTTTCTCTAATCTCACATATCTCACTTCTTTGACTTTGTTTGATTGTGGCCTTAATGGTTCAATTCCCTCTTCACTTTCAAACCTTCAACATCTCACTCACTTGGACCTTTCATCTAATAGTATCGTCGGCTCGATCCCATCCTCATTTTCAAACCTTCAACATCTCACTTACTTGGATCTTTCAAACAATAATCTAACTGGTGCAGTCCCAGCATCTTTTTCAAAGCTAGAGCTTCTCACTCATTTAGACCTTTCATCCAATGAACTCAATGGTTCAATCCCTTCATCTCTTTGGAAGCTTCAAGATCTTGTTGTCTTGGATCTTTCTTACAATGAACTAAGTGGTCAACTTCCAGATATATTTGGTGGGCTAAACAAACTGCAAACTCTTAATCTTGGGAAAAACAAAATACAGGGAAAGTTGCCATTCTCATTGTTTACATTGACTCAACTTTCCATCTTGTATTTTTCTTCTAATAAATTTGAAGGGCCCTTACCTAATCAAATAGCAGGTTTTTCAAATCTGACTGAATTATATCTGGATGACAACTTGTTAAATGGGACAATTCCTTCTTGGTGTTTATCTTTGCCGCTTTTGAAACATTTAAACCTTTCAAGTAACCAATTCACAGGAAATCTAAGTGAAATCTCATCTTATTCCTTGCTGTACTTAAATTTATGCGGCAACAAAATTCATGGAGATATTCCACAGTCGATTTTCGACCTTGTGAACCTCACTGAATTGTGTTTGTCATCAGATAACCATGGTGGTTTTGTCAATTTTCCACTCTTCTCCAAACTTCAGAACTTGAGGTCTCTTACTCTTTCAGGCTATGAATCAATATCACTAAAATCTGATGTCAATGCCAATTACACTTTCTCCAATTTGAAAATGTTGCACTTATTTTCCAACACCATACTTGACTTTCCAAAGTTCTCAGGAAAATTTCCGAGGTTGCTCATACTTGATTTATCCAATAACAATCTCCAAGGTGAAATGCCCAAATGGATACATGATTTGGATTCTTTATATCATTTGAACCTCTCAACAAACCAATTGACATCAATAGAAAATTTCTCATGGCATGGCCTGCAATACCTTGATCTTAGTTCTAACTTGATGACCAATGAAATTTCATCCATCTTATGCAATATAAGTTCTCTTGAGGTTGTGGACTTGTCCAACAACTATTTCACAGGAACAATTCCACAATGCCTTTCCAATTTATCATATCTTGAAGTTTTGGATCTACGGATGAACAAACTCTATGGCACTTTGCCAGATACGTTTTCCATGAACAGCAACCTCAAAACTTTGAATCTGTATTGAAATCAAGTAGAAGGCCAATTGCCTAAATCTTTGTCCAACTGCACAGAGCTGGAGGTTTTAATTCTTGGCAACAATCGAATAGAGGATACCTTTCCCTATTGGCTTCAGAATTTGACATCTTTGAAAGTGTTGGTCTTAAGAGGCAATAAGTTTTATAGTCCTGTTGGTAATAACTTGACAACCAAGCATCCATTTCCCAGTTTAATTATCTTTGACGCATCAGGCAACAATTTTAGTGGCCTGTTGCCAAAAGACTTCATTGAGAATTTCCAAGCCATGAAGAATGTTGTTCATGCTGAAGTGGGAAGTGTTTTGAGTTACATGAATAGTCGCTTTTACTCTGCAATAAGTTATGAAACTCAACCAGAGTATGCTAACTCATTGATAGCAACAGTTAAATGGGTCAGCAGAGCTTACACAAAAATTCCAACCATCTTTGCATATATTGATTTGTCAGAGAACAAATTTGAAGGAGAGATTCCAAATGTTATTGGAGAGGTTCATGCACTCATAGCACTCAACCTTTCCCATAACAAACTCATTGGTTCTATTCCTCAATCCATGGGATTTTTGACAGAACTTGAATCATTGGACCTCTCATCGAATATGCTCACAGGTCGGATCCCAAATGAATTGACCAATCTAAACTTTCTTGGATTCTTGAATCTTTCCAGCAACCATCTTGTAGGACAAATACCTCGAGGAAGACATTTCGATACATTTCAAGAGAATTCCTACCAAGGGAACATGGGGTTATGTGGATTTCCATTGCCAATACAATGCAACAAGATCCTCGAAGAAGAACCTTTATCCTCTCCAACCAATCAAGCTGAAGAAAAATTTGGATTTGGTTGGGAGCCAGTGGCAATCGGATATGGATGTGGAACTGTGTTCGGAATAGGATTGGGGTGCTGTGTTTTCTCCATTGGAAAGCCTCAGTGGCTTGTCAGAATCTTTGGAGGGAATCCTAACAAAGAGATGAAAAGGAAGAGAAGAGCAAGAACAAATTAATGGATATATGGTATAATAGATGCATGTCTTGTTGCACACTTCTTGGGACCATGAAACACTGTCAAGTTCTTTTTGCATGTTTGGTTGCACTGTAATACAAACTTGTACTAGTATTTATATTTTCTAGTGCTTCACATCTCAAATACTTTGTCACAATAGCATACCTTTTATAAATAATACATATTGAACTCTCTAGTTATTAATGTAACGTAATCTTAGCCTCATGAAAATTCTACAAAATATTTTTTAATATTATATTTGTTCTTTTTTAGTATTGTAAACAGAGAAGAAGTACTATTATTGAACACAACCTTTTAATTCTAGAGAACAACCTAATCGGATTGATCGGATAAGTGATTAAGAATCAAGGTATGTAAAGTAGTACTATTACTGCACGAGAAATAGTATTTTTTATCAAACTATTTTAGATTGTCATATTAAAAAAGAAGGAAAAAACAATCCAATTGTATTGAAGATATTCCTAATAGTTTTTCAATTGTTCTAACAAAATTACTAAAAAAAATGAACAATCAGAAAATTGTTAAGATCATTGGATTAGATAAAACAGTGAGAATTCAATTCGATCACAAGTTGGTTACAAATAAAAATTAGTTGCTCATATATACAGCATGCATAATAATGATCGTAGATTATCGATAATTTGACATCTTGGTAGTTGTTCTAGATACTTTTGGAAGGTGCAAGTGAAGAGCTTTTGGACCAAGAAACTCTCACACATATATAGGCTTTGAAAACAGAATTCACTTGCAACATAACTTACAAAGTAAACGAAAAGTACCACACCAAATCAAATAAAACATAAAAAAGACAACAGCAAAAGACATAAACTTATTACACATTTACATTACAACAAAAAGCTGAAACAGAGTTGTTCTTGCACGCCGGCGGTTTCCACGGCTCTTCCTTTTGGTCCTTTTACCTCCAAAGAGGACCACTAGCCATTCAGGCTTTCCAATTGAGAAAACACAATATCCCAATCCTATTCCAAGCACCATTCCACATGCATATCCTATTGCCACTGGTTTCCAACCAAATCCAAATTTGTCTTCAGCCTCAGAAGATGGATATTGTTGCAAAGGGACATTGTTGCATTGAATTGACAATGGTAATCCACATAGCCCCATGTTTCCCTCATAGGAATCATTTGAGAATGTATCAAACTGTTTTCCTTGAGGTATTGATCCTTCAAGATGATTGTTGGAAAGATTAAGTACTTCAAGAGAGTTCAGATTGGTCAATTCAGCAGTTTGAGTCTATGAAGCTCTCCAATAACATCTGGAATCTCTCCTTCAAATTTGTTTTCTGACAAATCGATAATTACAAAGGAATTTGGAATTTTCGTAAAAGGAAGACTGACTCTTTTAATTGTTGCAACCATAGAACTCGCATATGCTTCATTTGTGTGGCCAGTACCTAACACATCTGTATCAATATAAGACAAAGGGCTTTGCAGATCATGAACAATCTTCATGGCTCGAAAATTTTGTATGTATGCTTTTGGTAATGAGCCGCTAAAGTTATTGCATGATATGTCAAAAATAATCAAACTTGCAAATATCTTTTCAGATTTCAAATTTGCAATGTGGCCGTACAAGTTATTGCCTCGTAAGACCAGTATTTCCAACTTTGATAGATTCTTAAGCCAGTTGGGAAATGTGTCCTCAAATTGATTGTTACCGAGATCCAAATCCACAAGTCCTGAGCATTTGGACAAAGATTTCGGCAATAGACCTTCGAAATTGTTGCCATTGAGATTCAGTGTATTAAGATCCAGAAAGGTATCTGGCAAAGTTCCATGAAGTTTGTTCATTTGTAGATCCAAATCTCCAAGGAATGAGCTATTGGCAAGGCACTGTGGAAATGTTCCTGTGAATTTGTTGTGGGACAAGTTGACAATGTACAGAGAGGTTGCATTACAAAAGAAGGAAGAAATGTCATCAGCCATCGAGTTGAAACTAAGATCAAGGATTTCAAGTGGATACCATGGGAAATGGTCCATCAATGTAAAATTGTTGTGTGAGAGATTCAAATAACGTAATGAATCTATACCATGTATCCATTCGGGCACTTTTTCTTGAAGACTATTGTTGTACAATTTAAGATAATTTAAATTTGGAAATTTTCCTGAGAATTCCAACCAACCAGTAATATTGCTAGAAAGCAACTGCAGTGCCCACAAATTGGAGAAAGTGTGATTAACACTAGTTTCAGATTTTAGCAATAATGAACTACAACCTGAAAGATAAAGATACTCCAAGTTTTGAAGCTTAGAGAAGAGTGGGAAGTGGACAATACCGCTCCAGTTATCTGAAGAGAAGCACAAATCAGTAAGGTTGACAAGATGGAAAATCGATTCTGGAAAGTTTCCTTGGAGCTCATTGTTGCACAAGTCTAAATACTCCAAGGAATAAGATGTAATTTCACTTATATGCCCTCTGAATCTGTTATTTGATAGATCTAAGTAGCTCAAAGACTTGAGAGATAAGGCCCATTGAGGAATTGTCCCATTTAATAAGTTGCCTGTTAGGTCTAGTGTAGTGAGATTTAAAAATGCTACTTTGTCAGGTAGTGGTCCCTCAATTTCATTATTAGAACAATCCAAGGAAGAGAGTTGAGTTAAGGCAAATATTGAGGATGGCAACTTCCTTTGGAAATTATTATACGAAAGGCGAAGGGATTGCAAATTGGTTAGCCTGTCAAACACATTTGGAATTTGACCACTAAGCTTATTCCTTGAAAGACCCAAGTAAACAAGATGATGAAGGTTTGAAAGAAATGATGGGAACGAACCAGTGAATGCATTCAATGAAAGGTCCAAGTGAGTGAGATGCTGAAGGTTTGAGAGCAACGATGGGATTGAACCATTGAATCCATTTCCAGACAAGTCCAAAAAAGTTAGCTGTGTGAGGTTAGAAAAGGAATCAGGGATTTGTGATCCTGGGAATTGACACCATGAAATATCCAAAAAACTAAGAGAAGTACTGCACTTCAACTTTGGAACATGGACTTGAATGATTTCATTTCCAGATAACTTGAGCTCATAAAGATTGGGTAAACAGAGAATGTGACTTGTCAAGTGTCCCCTTATTCCTGTAGAAACAAGACTAAGAGTAACCAAAGAGAAAGAAAAAGAACAATTGGACAAAGGGTTTGGTGTTAAGCTAATTGAAGACATGTCTGTATAATCCAATACAATCTCACGTAAAGCTGTTGCATTTTGCAACATTCTTTTCCAAGTTGTTTCTTTCCACACCAAATCATAATTCCAAGAGAGATCAATTGATTGTAATTTGGAAAAGTGTGAGATTTGGGGTGGAATTTCACCATTGAATTGACAATGAGATAAATTCAAGTGTGTGAGACTCACAAATCTACTAAACTGAGATGACAATGGAGAATACTTGAAAAAATTGAAAGCAAGGTTGAGTGTTTGGAGATGAGTAAGATGAAAAAGAGTGCTATTGGGATTCATATTACCTACAAGTGCATTGCAACTGAGATCAAGGCCAATCACGTGACCAGACACAGAGTGGCACGTGACACCCATCCACGAGCAGCAATCTGTCCCATTCTCCCACGTACTCATCTTTGAATAAACTTGGGGGCACTCATGCTCATACTCATACTTATAGTCATAATTATATTCAGAAAATGAAGGGTTAAAAATGAATTGGGTCTTAAAGTGAAGCAAGGCAGAACTCTCTTGGGAATGGCATAGATGCGAAGACAAACATGCAAAATGGAACATCATAAACATATGAACACACAACACCACTCTAAGAACCAACAACATCAAATACCCCATTGCTTATTGTATGTATATAACTATATATGGCTTACTTGAAAATGGGATTGGTATGTCACTCATCAATTAGGATCCATCTATTTATAGATATTTTTTCTAGCTGGAATTACAAGCACCTATACCCAGCCAATGCATGATTTATAGATTAAAAGCTACAGCGACCAATAATATTCATACTATTCCAATCTATCAATGTCCAAGACTAATTCATAATGTAAGTTTAGTTTTCTTCTAACCCGAGACCCAGATAATTTTATTTCCATGATAGAAGGCATTTGTGGATGAACTTAGCTTGACTCACCAAGCTAAAACTAAGGTCAATATTGGTATTATATGTGGAAATCAATGGGCATGGGAAGAAAAAGAAGTTCATGACAAAAGGGGCACGATCCAGGTCCATGTTAAGAAATAATTCCATTTGATTAGTCTTTTTTTCTTTGGACAGAATATTTATTGGCCTTTTTGTTTGGGGTAGAATATTGATTAGCCTATGAATGAGTCAAATGAGAAATTAGTTGGAGTGAGAGGCTTGTATAATTTCTCTCTATTTTTGTTGTTCTTTTATATTTCTTTTTGGGTATGATAGCTGTGGTCTGTGGGTCATGGAGTAAGAAACTTGACTTTTTTTTTTTTTTTTTTTAATTTTCTTCTTGTAATTATACTCACAGAAATATGACATATGTTTGAACCACACCCACAATATCCACCAACCATTGGTGAGAAGCTTGACTTTAGCATGACCAAAAAAAGCTTGACTTTAGTTTATTTCTTTAAATTTATTTTTTAAGGCATTGATTTATTAGAGTGAACTCCGCCTATGTTACACTTGCGGTACATAGCCGGTCCCAAGTCCGGATAAAGGAGGAGGGTTGTGTTAGGTCTTCGACAACCAACATAAAAATATAGCCGAACCCCCCATGACATGAATCAAAGACATTATTGCGCTAAAGCTAGGTCGTTGCCCGGAAGCAACGCGCCGTATGGCTCGAGTACGGTGTCAAAGCAAGAGCCGCTGCATCGGTGCCCGGATGTAGTGTTAAATGAGCAAGGGTTCTCGCGTTTTCGTGAACGGACGAGGGTAAATAAGCTAGTTCACAAAGAAAAAGGTAAAGGTCGAAGCGACAGAAGGTTGAGATTTGGGACATGGAACATAGGCACTCTAACAGGAAAGTCCATGGAGGTGGTGGACAC
>NC_029791.2:1818499-1879254 GCF_000816755.2 Arachis ipaensis | reverse complement strand
TTTTATGTTGGTTGCCGAAGACCTAACACAACCCTCCTCCTTTATCCGGGCTTGGGACCGGCTATTTACCGCAATGTTGGCTCAAGAGGAGAAGATTAATGAAAGGTGGAAGAGCTACTTCTACGAGTTATTTAATGAGGGACAGAAGACTTTTTCGAGCCTTGGTTGATTATGCACAAGGGAAGAAGATCAAAACTTTGACTTCTATCGAAGGATCCGAGACTTCGAGGTAAAAGAGGCTCTAAAGCAGATGAAAAATGGTAGGGCAGTAGGACCTGATAATATCCCGATTGAGGTTTGGAAGGGTCTTGGAGAAAAACGCATCAACTGGTTAACCAAGCTTTTTAATGAGATTTTAAGGTCAAAGAAGATGCCTGATGAGTGGAGAAAGAGCACCTTGGTACCTATCTACAAGAATAAGGGGGATATACAAAGTTGCGGAAACTATAGAGGGATTAAGCTTATGAGTCATACTATGAAGTTATGGGAAAGGGTGATAGAACGGAGGTTGAGAAAAGAGACACAAGTAACAGAGAACCAATTTGGATTTATGTCAGGCAGATCTACCACTGAAGCGATATACCTATTAAGAAGGATGATGGAGAGGTATCGTAGTAATAAAATGGATCTACATATGGTGTTTATTGATTTAGAAAAAGCGTATGATAGGATACCAAGGGAGGTCTTATGGAAGGTTTTAGAAAAGAAGAGAGTACGGATCGCATATATTCGGGCAATTAAAGACATGTATGATGGGGCCACAACTAGTGTGAAGACTCAAGGTGGTGTGATAGAGGAATTCTCTATTGGTATAGGATTACACCAGGGATCATCCTTAAGTCCATACCTTTTCACATTAGTCTTGGAAGTACTCACAGAGCACATCCAAGAGCCTGTGCCATGGTGCATGCTTTTTGCCGATGATATCGTCCTTATGGGAGAGTCAAGGGAAGACCTAAACAAGAAGTTGGAGTTATGGAGAGAAGCTCTAGAAGTATATGGTCTGCGCATAAGCCGTAGTAAGATGGAATATATGGAATGTAAATTCAGTTTGAGAAGGAAAAACCCCAATATAGAAGTGAAGATTGGAGAAAACATCCTACAAAAAGTTAAAAGTTTTAAGTATCTTGGGTGCATCATACAGGATAATGGAGAGATTGAACAGGATGTAAATCATAGGATCCAAGCAGGTTGGTCAAAATGGCGGAGTGCATCTGGTTTTATATGCGACAAAAAAGTGCCTTTAAAACTTAAAGGTAAATTCTATCGCACCGCTATAAGACCGGCTATGCTGTATGGTACGGAGTGTTGGGCGGCTAAAGGGGAGCACGAACATAAGCTGAGTGTGGCAGAGATGAAGATGTTGAGATGGATGAGTGGTCATACGCGATTGGATAAAATAAGAAATGAAGATATAAGGGAGAGAGTTGGAGTAGCACCCATTGTGGAAAAGATGGTTGAATCGCGTCTCAGGTGGTTTGGACATGTGAGAAGAAGACCAATAGAACATCCAGTCAGGAGGGTGGATGAGATGGAAGATGGACAAAGGGCGAAAAGCAGAGGAAGACCTAAGAAGACCATCCATGAGGTGGTCAAACGAGACATATAAATGGTCTCTCTGTAGACATGATACATGACAGAACACAATGGCGTTGTTTGATTCATATAGCCGACCCCACTTAGTGGGACAAGGCTTTGTTGTTGTTGTTTGTTGTTGTTGATTTATTAGAGTGAATATCAATTTTCTCAAAACGATATCATTTTTATTAGTTGTGGAAAAAAAAATCAATATGTGTAAAAAAATTAGATAGTTAAAACTTCTTATTCTTGGTGGAAGTAATTGTACATATCAAGAGTAACATATTTGTTATTAGGATAAATTGATGTTGTCCCAATATAGATCTAGAAAAAGACCTTGTCCTAGACTAATATATTATACAAAGCAACATTAGCGAATCAATTATATGTTCACTCAATATCAATATCATCAGTTAAATTTTTTAAAATTATTTTAAATTATAGAC
This sequence comes from Arachis ipaensis, assembly GCF_000816755.2. NCBI lineage: Eukaryota > Viridiplantae > Streptophyta > Magnoliopsida > Fabales > Fabaceae > Arachis > Arachis ipaensis. The sequence continues at coordinate 1,877,230 of NC_029791.2, read as the reverse complement.
CATATTATAAATTTTTAACTTTAAATTTTAAATTATAAGTCTTAAACTCTAATTTAAAAAAAATAGAATTATATATTTAAAAAAAAGATATTTTTGACATCTTCATCTAAGTGGCTCCTTTCAAAATGAGCATTTTATTCCGACCCTTCAACAACGTAATCCCAAGTCTTTCCCATTATATTCCCCAAGTCATCGACCTATTAGGATTTGTGATCAACAACGATGCATACTTCAATTATGATCGAATGCTATTGGAGAATAATCTAAATGCTTTATTCCTATTATTTTATAACTAAAATGAAAAAAATATATATTTAATTTGTAAAGAATATAATGTGATGATCAAGTTTATCAATTTCACCCAACCCGTCTCATATTTTCTCCATTCTCTTCCATGTATATATAGATTATCTCTTTCAAATTTTTCTTTAATTTTCGCCGATTTATTGTTGAAGTAAACGAAAAAGATAAACTATTAAATCAAAAATTTATATTATTGACAAAAATAATTCAAAAAATACAACCAATAAATAAGTCACGAAAAAATAATTAAAAAAGGTGACAAAAATTTAAAAATAATTTTAATGTTCTTTTCAATGAAAATGTTCTTATTATATAGTAATTTAATTACGTTAATAAGAAAATTAAATGGAAAATATTCTTCAGATCAAACAAAATACATTGTGAATTTTTCATATTATTATTGTTACCTGTTAATTACTATAGATTAAGATTAAGAGTAACAATTAGAATCCTTTTGGAGCACTAGATATTATTTTATAAATAATACTTGTATTATTACATTTATTTATATTAGCTCCCCAATCTCTATAGTCAAGCATGGATTGAAGGAAGGGTTGGAAAATTTGTACATTTATAAAGACTTTAAGAACGTATTTGCTGGGATGAATTGATGTTACGATAACGTGGTTCAATGTTGCTTATTGTAGGGCTAGAAGTGAGTCAAGTCAGCTCATGAGCCAGCTTGAATTTGGCTCGTTAATAGTTCGATAAGCTAAGTTCGTGAGTTGGTGAGCCAAATTTGAGCCTGGAATTGATCTCATAAATTAAATGAGTCAAGCTTGAGTTTGGATAAACTCAGCTCATTAGCTCGTGAGCTGACTCGATTATATATATATATATATATATATATATATCCTATATGCATTTAGTCTATACTTTTAATATTATATACATATGAAATAGTAATATATAATTATATATATTAATGATTTTAATTATTTAAAATTTTATATTTATTTATTACATATAATTTTGATGTAGGACATAAATAAAAAATTTATATTTATTGATAGATAAACAATATATAAAATTGTTCTTTTTAAATATTTTTTAAAATATATAAGTTATAATTTATTGATATAAAATTATAGATTTTGTGTTTTTGTTCTATTATTTGAGCCAGCTCGTGAGCTTGAGCCAACTCGTGAACTTTCGGTGAGCCGAGTTTGAGCTTAAGAAATAGGCTCGATTGTTAATGAGCCAAGCCGTGAGCCAAGCTCAATTTTGGTGAGCCGAACTTAAGCTTGGTCTAGTTCGGCTCAGCTCGGCTCACTTCCAACCCTAGTGGGGCCATAACCACTTTCAATGTGTTGCTTTCTTTTCCATAACCATTGAATTTAGTTAGGACTATGCTACGTCAGTCACTAAAGTCAGTTCCTAATATAAAATACATATCTATCTATTCTTAATATATAAAAGTAGATACATAAACATGCACCATATTATTTTTGAGACATTTTTTTTCTTTTACTAATGTCATGTCAATAATATTGCTTACTTAGCACAATTTTAGAATCAACCACTCAATTCTTGCCAAATCAACTATTATTTCAAATCAGCCAAAAAATAAAATATACAAATAAAAAACTAAAAAATAGAATTCAATAACTTTGTAGCCTCCAAATACATTGAATTCATATTCCTATATTTATTATATCTTACCGTATTAAACAATCCAATAAATTTATAACCGCAGCAATTAATTTATAAATTAAAAGTTTAAAAAATAAAAATTATATTTTATTATTATAATTATGTTTATTATAATCATTTTAATTTTTGCCAATGAGTTATACCTCAAATGGTATAATCTTCGATATTGGTTGCGAGTTCGAGTCTCCGTAACTTTGGTAAAAAAAAATAATCATTTTAATTTTTAGAAGTAACACTAGGTACAAAGAACTATTATTGTAGTTTTTACTTATTATTAAAAACAAATTCTATTTTATTTTACCAATATAAATTTTGAAAAGAATATTTAAAAAAAAAAAAAACAAATTTATTAAAAGAGTATCAAAACGAAACCAAAAAATATGATATTAGACATACATTTTCATATTAGATACAAATAAAAAATTAAAAAATAGAATCCAATAAATTTGTAACCTCCAAATATATTGAATTCATATTCCTATATTTATTATATCTTACCGTTATAAATAATACAATAAATTTATAACCGCAACAACTAATTTATTAATTTTTATAAATAACTCACTGAAAGTAATAAACATCCATATTACAAATGTCATAATAATATTATTAATCATAATAAATTTTACATTATAAGTATTTACATTCCATACCATTTAAACTACATATATAAATCTCTTATCACTATTCCTTCACATAACATCAAACTTAGCACAAAAAAATTTATTTCCGAACTGCAATGAGATTCTCTTGATGATCAGGTATGACAAAAAAAAAATCACAACATGCATCATACATTCATACTTAGGCCCAGTTTGGGTAACCAACTTAATTAAGCTCCTTTTGATAAAATAACTTAAACAATAAATGATTTTGTTAAAAGTAACTTATAAATAAGTTATTTTGTGTTTGAATTTTTAACTCTAAAAGTGCTTATTTTATAGAAATGTGATGAAAAGTAGAAGTATTATGAGAAAAGTCATTTTTTTTAACTTCTCTATAAGCTCCTAACTAACTTCTTAGAAAGTTGCAATTTGGTTTTGAAAATTGCACCAGACATTAATACTACTACTTTTCATAAGTCAAAAGTTAAAAAAAGGTTATTTATAAAGTTTCGCAAACGGGCCTTACTCAAATACCATATACCTAATGATATCATAAATTGAATATTGGAATAAGAAAAAGATCTTTACAATTTTAGCAACTATATAAAAAAAAAAGAAACAACTACATTTATGGCATATGTAATCAAACACCACAATATCCAACAATACTTTTCATAATCTCATCTATCAAATTATTAGTTGCTAGCCCAATACTTATTTTAGGTTTAGAATTCAATTAAAGGTTTTAGATCAAAGTATTACAACAACTTTTATACTATTTGATGACGACACAAAAAACTTATTGGGCACAACTGCTTCAAATCTAATGACATTTCAGAAAAATAATAACATTGAAGCACCACTTCAACAAGAGATATTACTTTAGATTTTTCACAATTGAAGATGAAAAATCATTATTTTGCTAAACACATTTTTCTATCAAAACTTTTCATTGACACAAGAATCATGCATGTACACCACTAGTCAGATTGTCAACCATTTGAATCAAGTGAGAAAATTATATACTCTCACAATTTTGTATAATATTGATTTATCAAAGAACAAATTAAAAGGAGAGATTCCGAATATTATTGGAGAGCTTCATCCACTCATAGCACTCAACCTTTCCCATAATACACTCATTTGTTCTATTCTTCAATCCATGGGATATTTGACAGAACTTAAATCATAAGACCTCTCATCGAATATGCTCACAGGTCGAATCCAAAAGAATTGACCAATCTAAACTCTTTCCAGCAACCATCTTATTATAAATTAATAGATGCATGTCTTGTTGCACACTTCTTGGGATCATGGAACACTCTCAATATAAATTTGTACTTCACATCTCTAATACTTTTTCACAATAGCATACCTTTTATAAACAATACATATTGAATTTTTTAATCATTAATGTAACGTAATCTTAGCTTCATGAAAATTCTGAAAAATATTATATTTGTTCTTTTTTAGTATTGTAAACAGAGAAGAAGTACTATTATTACTGGACACAACATTTTAATTCTAGAAAACAATCTAATTGAATTGATCAAATAATTGACTAAGAATCAAAGTATGTAAAGTACTCTCCATTTTCATCCGAGTTTTATCCTCTTATTTCTAACTAAGTATAGATGGTTTAATTTTCGTTTTGAATATAGAAACATTTTCAACTTGCATTGAGAGTTGGGATCAGCTATTACTTGATGATGGATACCAAAGAATTAGTATCTTTTTATCAAACTATTTTAGATTGACATTAGATAAAAAAAGAAGAAAAAAACAATCAAATTGTATTGGAGATATTCCTAATAGTTTGTTAATTATTCTAACATAATTACTAAAAGAATGAACACTCAAAACACCTTACCTCCTAACCCGTAAACAAAAAATCAGTTGCGTGGTCATATACCAATGCATAATAATGATAGTTGTTATAGTCTTCTAGATACTTGGAAGGTGCAAGTGAAGAAGTTTTGGACCAAGAAACTCACCACATATATATATACTTTGAAAACAGAATTCACTCGCAACATTTCTTACAACTATAGAACAATTACTTATTTTAAATATCAAATAAAAACATGAAAAACATAACAACACAAGACATAAACTTATAACACATTTACATTACAACAAAAAGCTGAAACAGAGTTGTTCTTGCACGCCGGCGGTTTCCACGGCTCCTCCTTTTGGTCCTTTTACCTCCAAAGAGGACCACTAGCCATTCAGGCTTTCCAATTGAGAAAACACAATATCCCAATCCTATTCCAAGTACCATTCCACATGCATATCCTATTGCCACTGGTTTCCAACCAAATCCGAATTTGTCTTTAGCCTCAGAAGATGGACATTGTTGCAAAGGGACATTGTTGCATTGAATTGACAATGGTAATCCGCATAGCCCAATGTTTCCCTCATAGGAATCATTTGAGAATGTATCAAACTGTTTTCCTTGAGGTATTGATCCTTCAAGATGGTTGTTGGAAAGATTAAGTACTTCAAGAGAGTTCAGATTGGTCAATTCAGCAGTCAATTCAGTAGGAATATCTCCCATCAAGCATTTTGAGGAGAGGTCCAATGATTCAAGATTTGTCAAATTTCCCAAAGAGCGGGGAATAGGACCAATGAGGTTGTTATATGAAAGGTTGAGGCTTTTGAGTCTATGAAGCTCTCCAATAACATCTGGAATCTCTCCTTCAAATTTGTTTTCTGACAAATCGATAATTACAAAGGCCTTTGGAATTTTCGTAAAAGTAAGACTGACTCTTTTAATTGTTGCAACCATAGAAATGTCATATCCTGATGGGTACCAATTTGTTCCAATATAAGACAAACTGCTTTGCACATCATCAACAATCTTCATGGCTCGAAAATTTTGTATGTATGCTTTTGGTAATGAGCCGCTAAAGTTATTACATGATATGTCAAAAATAATCAGATTTGGAAATATGTTTTCAGATTCCAAATTTGAAATCTGACCGTACAACTTATTGCCTCGTAAGACCAGTATTTCCAAATTTGATATATATTGAAGCCAATTCGGAAATGTGTCCTCAAATTGATTGTTACCGAGATCCAAATCCATAAGTATTGAGCAATTGGACAAAGATTTCGGCAATAGACCTTTGAAATTGTTGCCATTGAGATTCAGTGTAAGAAGATCCGGAAAGGTATCTGGCAAAGTTCCATGAAGTTTGTTCATTTGTAGATCCAAATCTTTAAGTAATGAGCCATTGACAAGGCACTGTGGAAATATTCCTGTGAATTTGTTGTGGGACAAGTTGATACCTTCCAGAAAGGTTGCATTACAAAAGAAGGAAGAAATGTCATCAGCCATCGAGTTGAAACTAAGATCAAGGTATTCAAGTCGATACCATGGAAAATGGTCCATCAATGTAACATTGTTGTGTGAGAGATTCAAATAAGTTAATGAATCCATACCATGTATCCATTCTGGCACTTTTCCCTGAAGACTATTGCTAGACAATTCAAGATAATATAAATTTGGAAATTTTCCTGAGAATTCCAACCAACCAGTAATATTACTAGAAAGCAACTGCAGTGTCTTCAAATTGGAGAAAGTGTGACTCACACTAGTTTCAGATTTTAGCAATAGTGAAGTACAACCTGAAAGATAAAGATACTCCAAGTTTTGAAGCTTAGAGAAGAGTGCGAAGTGGACAATACCGCTCCAGTTATCTGAAGACAAGCACAAATCAGTAAGGTTGACAAGATGGAAAATCGATTCTGGAAAATTTCCTTGGAGCTCATTGTTGCACATGTCTAAATACTTCAAAGAATAAGATGTGATTTCACTTATGTGCCCTCTGAATCTGTTATTTGACAGATCTAAGTATCTCAAAGACTTGAGGGATAAGACCCACTCAGGAATTGTTCCATTTAATAAGTTGCCTTGTAAGTATAATTGAGTGAGATTTAAAAAGGCTACTTTGTCAGGTAGTGGTCCCTCAATTTCATTATAAGAACAATACAAGGTAGAGAGTTGAGTTAAGGCAAATAATGAGGATGGCAACTTCCTTTGGAAATTATTATCCGAAAGGCCAAGGGATTGCAAATTGGTTAGCCTATCAAACACATTTGGAATTTGACCACTAAACTCATTGCTTGAAAGATCCAAGTGAATGAGATGCTGAAGGTTTGAAAGTGATGACGGGATTGAACCGTTGAGTTGATTATACGCCAAATTCAAGGAAGTGAGGTATGTTAGATTAGAGAATGATGAAGAGATAGGCCCTTGGATACCACAATTTGAAAGATCCAAGACACTAAGAGAAGTGGTACAACTTAACTCGGAAAGATGGAGTGACAATTCATTCTTTGATAGAATGAGGTGTTGAAGATTGGGTAAACAAAGTATGTCATTTGTCAAAGAACCCCTTATTCCAGTATAAAAAAGACTGAGAGTAACTAAAGTGGAAGACAAGTTGGCAATAAAAGACAAAGGGTTTGTTGTTGGAACAATTGAAGACATATCTGTTTCATCCAATACAATCTCTCTTAAATATGTTGTGTTTTGCAGCAACCTCATCAAAGTAGTTTCTTCCCACATTAAACCATGATAAAAAGAAGAGAGATCAAGTGATTGTAATTTGGAAAGGTGTGAGATTTGGGAAGGAATTTCACCTATGAATTCACAATGAGATAAATTCAAGTGTGTGAGACTCACAAACCTACCAAACTGAGATGACAATGGAGAATAATTGAAAGAATTGAAAGCAAGGCTGAGTGTTTGGAGATGAGTAAGATGAAAAAGAGTGCTATTGGGATCCATATTACCTACAAGTGCACCACAACTGAGATCGAGGCCAATCACGTGACCAGACACAGAGTTGCACGTGACACCCATCCATGAGCAGCAATCTGTCCCATTCTCCCACGTATTCATCTTTGGATAAACATGAGAGCACTCATCAGAATATTCAAAAAAGGAAGGGTTAAAAATGAATTGGGTCTTAAAGTGAAGCAAGGCAGAGCTGTCTTGGGAATGGCATAGATGAGAAGACAAACATGCAAAATGGAACATCATAAACATAGACACACACAACACCACTCTAAGAACCAACAACATCAAATACCCCATTGATTTTTGATTCAAGCTTTTGCTTATTTTATGTATGTATGCCTTACTTGAAAATGGTATTGGTATTGGTATGCCATTCATCAATTAGGATCCATCTATTTATAGATGTTTTTTTAAACTGGAATTACAAGCACCTATACCCAGCCATATGCATGATTTCCATATTAAAAGCTACAGCTACCAATAATATTCATACTATCCCAATCTATCAATGTCCAACACTAATTCATAACGTAAGTTTAATTTTCTTCTAACGCGAGACCCGGAGTGCATAATAACAAAATAAATGAGAAGATAATTTTATTTCCATGATACGAAGCATTTGTGGATGAACTTAGCTTGACTCACGAAGCATTTAATTTGGGTGGTTTCTTCCAAACCCATGGCAATTTTGTGGGTAAGTTACCCTTGCCCATGTGTCTTCATCTCAGCCATTGATCAAGTAAAATTTTCAACCTTGCATTAATGCATTCATTGGTTATAGCAAAAGCTTTTAATGAACATATACCATAATAGATACTACATTAATTAGAGTATATACATACTGTATAGTGTATTGGGAAACATTTGCAATTATAATTTCTACTATCTAACTTATTTTTCATTTTAAAAAGTACCCTCCATCTCTTCCTGAAATTCAACATGCATCTCTCAGAACTTGAAAAACACATCTTCGTCCAGCAGTGAAATTTGTTATCCTAGTACCCACTATCCAACCCTGTTTGGTTTTTTCGCTTTCGTTCAGTGTTACACCAGAGAGTAATCCACCCAGCGTCCATTTAGCAAGATTGATCTCCTTCGAGTAACAGGAGCCGGAACTGGTACTCTGGTTCCGTCGGCTAGGCATCAACGTCAACTGAGGAGATGGTGAATGCTAAACTGATGTGGCTCCAGTATTCAAAATTTGTTACTGAACTTCTGCTTTTGACGAAACTGTGGCTGGTGGAAGCTGGGTTACCATCCCCATTTTTTTGCTGACTTCGAATTAGGTGCGTTGGATTAGGTAAGGTCACCTCCCTCCGACTCCGACAGTGCATTTTTTATCCGTTCAAGCTCAACCTTTGGTTGTCATCAAGGTATGTCCGATTAAGTTTTTTTGTTAATCCAGATTAGTTTAATTTTGATGATAGTCTATGCCTTTTCAACGATTATCTGTTTACGGTGTTGGTTTGCTATTCTGAAATTTGGATATAAAGTAACATTGTCCAGTTCTATGCTGTGGCTAGGTTTGGGGAATTGAAATTAAAACCTAATACTGGGGTCGTAAATAATTGGGTTAGTTTAATTGGATTTGGTTCATTTAATTTTACATGCAGCTTAGTTTAGCTTCCCTTCGTTGCTGCCATTGGCTCTGTTTATTGACATTTTTGGGTAAAATTATGGCAGGGGTTAAATTATGTCCATAAACGAGGATGATGTGAAGAATGATTCTGATAATGATTTGGGTGATGATTTCGATTATCAACCGAATGCAGAAGACGATGCTGAAGACGACGATGTGGATTCGCTGGATTCTACTAGCAAGAGTGAAGAAGTTTGTGGTGTAAAAAGAATAGCAGATTTAATGGTGGAGGATATTTGGAACCTGGAGTTTAGGACAGAGGATGAGGCCTGCCAGTTTTATAACGCTTATTCTTGTTGGCATGGATTTGTAATGAGGAAGGACGACGTGGTTAGGGATAATCAAGGTAGAATAATTAGCAGGCAACTTGTTTGCAACAAAGAGGGCTGGAGGAATATGAGGTATCTCCATCTGGATGATAGATCAAGGGAGGCAAGGTCACTAACGCGAACCAAGTGTCCAGCTCGGCTTAGGGTAAAGCTTGACTACGGCTGCGGTAGATGGAAGGTATCATGTTTTGTCGAATCTCATAACCACGATCTGACGCCACCCCAATTTGCGCATCTGGTTCCGGCCAATCGTCGTCTCACTGTGACTGATAGAGTCCAAGTGGAAAATCTTCATAATTTTGGTGTCAGGACCTGCCATATTATGGGGTATATTGCGTTCCAGAAGGGTGGATATCGTCATGCTGGCTTCACACGGAAAGATTTGTACAACCACATCGATCGGTATCGTCGGGCAAAAGTTAAAAACGGGGATGCCAATGCGGCAATAAACTATTTGATTGGCAAGTCAAGCAACGATCCGCTGTTCTTTGGAAAGTATACGTTCACTAGTGACGAAAGGCTGGAGCATATTTTTTGGACAGATGGGCAGTCAATTATCGACTATCACTGCTTTGGAGATATTGTTGCCTTTGATTCAACCTACAAGAAGAATAAATACAACAAGCCTTTGGTCATTTTCTCAGGATGCAATCATCACGGGCAGACTGTTATCTTCGGCTCCGGCCTACTATCCGACGAAACCACAGAGACGTATAAGTGGTTGTTGGAAACCTTTGTTGAAGCGATGGGTGGGAAAAGTCCAAAAGCAGTAATAACTGACGGAGACCTTGCCATGCGAGATGCAATCAAGAATGTTCTGCCTGAAGCGACCCATCGGTTATGCGGATGGCATCTGCAGAGAAATGCATGTGAGAATATAAAGAATCCTAATTTCCTGCGCGATTTTAAGGGTCTTATATATGACAACAACGACCAGAGAGACTTTGATCGGAGATGGGCAGCCATTTTGGATAAGCACAACCTTGTTGGCAGTACCTGGATGGAAAAGACGTACGAAACTCGTGAGATGTGGTCCCATTGTTTCCTCCGGGATAAGTTTTTCGGTTACATAAGGACGACATCACAGTGTGAAGGTATAAATTCTCTCATCAGATTTTATGTTAATCGCAAGAACACCCTCATTGACTTCATGCATAACCTGGATAGGGCCTTAAAGGAGTATAGAAACAACGAGTTAATAGCTGACTATAAGTCTCAGTGCTCAGAGCCAGTGATGATTACCTCGTTGGAGGTATATGAAAGATCTGTATCATGTTATTTCACGCGAAACATTTTCAAGGAAATTCGTAATGAGATTCAGAGGGCAGAGGCTTTGAATATAACGGTACTAAGCACAACCTTGGACAAGGTAGAGTTCAGTGTGACTGCTCTCGGAGACCCGGCCAAAGATCGACGGGTAGAAGTCGATAGAGGTAAGAAGCTGTTCTCGTGCTCGTGCAAGCTGTTTGAATCACGTGGTATTCCCTGTAGTCATATCTTCTGTGCCATGAAGTTCGAAAACATACTTGAGTTTCCAGATTCGTTGATATACAAAAGGTGGACAAAGAATGCAAAGAACGAATTTATTAGCACAGAAATGCATGTGAATGATGACATCGAAAGGGTCTTAAAGTTTCGAGTTGGAGCATTGGCATCGAATTGCAACAAGCTGTGTGATATTGCTTGCAAGGATCTTGCAGACTTTGATGAAGTCCAGTCTGAACTTGTCAATTTAGTTATCCGTCTGCAGTCACGCAAACAAGGCAAGTCAACTCCTAATGTTAACGTGGAAGGCATCAACGATCCATTTGTTGTCAAAAGCAAAGGAGCCCCTTCCAAGAAGTCTTCTTGGAGGAAGAAGAGAGCATGCTCTAATTGCCACAAGTACGGTCATTACTACAAGCGCTGTCCAGATCTGATGCAGCATAGTGTTGAAGGTAACCATCGCGATCGATCATACGGCAATGCATCAGCCAAGGACTCAGGTTTTAGTCCAGAGAGGTTTGCTAATTCTTCGAGGTCGTTCTCAATTAAGTCCGAACACCTCTCAGGACCTAATACCAAGGTACGATTTGTTTATTCTAAATAGGCTCCTGCTGTGAAAATCTTGTTCCGTGTTTGTCCCTTTAAAAACCATTAAACTATGTGAATGCTCCTCTGTTTGGGCAGCCTTTTAAAAAGGGTGGAACAAGGAAGTTTACGGGGACGGGTATGAGGAACCGGAAGGGTAAAGACAACACTTTTGTTGAGGTAATTTTTTTGAATATAAACATCTAATTTCCGTGTCATGAACTGGGTAAATTAATGAAGATCTCGTTCTTCTTGTCTTAAAAAAAATAATTTATAAAACAGCAGAGCCTCCATGAAAGCAGCGAATCCATTGACATCGCGTCCACGAATGGTGTTTTCAATAAAAATCTCTACTCGTTAACACAGGTGTGATGCATAAAACTCCTCTTAACCACTTTGCAATGAATGACCATTATGGTTTTATGCATGATTATAGTTTCTGATTGGGGATTATGATGTTATCAGCAGGTGAAGGAGTCACAGCAGGACAGGAGACATTCATTCACGAACTATGAATGCATTAATGATGTTGTTGATGATAAATGTGACACACGACATGTGCAGATCGATGTCCGAGATCCGTTACCATCGTCATTGCCCTGTGGCAACAAACAAGGATCGTACATGACATTGTTTGCGTCGATGCATAGGACACGTTGACCATTTCAAGGAATTAGTCTTCTGAATTTAGTGCAATGCAAGTATAATTGGTTCTAAAAGCATGATCTATCCTGATAACTTAACCGCAATGTATTAGTCACTACTTGGTATTGAGGAGTTTTAAGTTGTAGTCATTTACGTTAAGTATGAATATGTCCATTTTGGTGATAATGATGTTCAATAATATGTGTGTGATTTGCTTACAGTGCTGTATTCTCGTTGCAGTAAATTGCGGTTGACTTTTGGGTAACGATTTGCTACCATTGTGATTATGCAATTTAGTTGATCAATTAGAGTTGTGTAAATTGATTTTTTTCCCTACTTGGTCCATTATGATGACAATAATGTTGAATAATATGCATGTGTTTTGCTTACATTGGTGTATTTTAGTTGCAGTTTATTGTGGTTGCATTTGGAGTAAGGACTTCCTACCATTGTGGTTATGCAATACAGTTGAAAAAACAGACCTGTGTTAATTGAATTTTTTTACTTTCTTAGTGCATTTGATTTACCAACCAAATTATTTGATTGAATCGGTTGTAGTCTCCAAGGTTGAATTGTTCTTAGATGGTTACGAATCTCTTTTGTAACGTTGAGGTTGTGAATCTACTTTGTTATTATGGATTTCCTGTATTCATTGAAAATTTTATTTAAGGGAAAATGGCACACTGTGTATGAAAGCAGTTTGAAATATATATAGATATATGAAGCAGAGAATTCGTAAACACAAACACATTTTTATTCGCTCATATCATAGTTTCGATTATTAGGTTCAATAACATTTTGAGGTTGTTAGAGTCTTACATAATGACAGAATTTAACACTAGAAACAATAAATGTTTGAAACACTGCGGACATTTCCTTTAAGTTGTACAATAACGAATCTTTCTATGTTATCAGCTACTTGAATACGGCATGACTTCACTTTGACAGGCAGGGTTTTGCTTCATGGGATTGAGAGCTTGAATATTTCCAGAATGTAGTCATACAGCATCCGTAACATTGTTGACTATTATGACCTGATATTAAGAAAACTCATCACGGCAACTATACACATTAGATGAATAAAAAAAATCAATTAAATCAGTAAACCTAAAAAAAATGATCCACGAAACTGCTAGTTACCCTTTAGCCTTTGGGTTCTAGGTTCTTCATCAATTTCCTTTCCCAGTGTTCTACCTACATACACAACAACAGCCTATGTTAAATATAAGTATATAAATTCAAAGAAATACATCACATGGACCAACCATACATTAGTCAGATTCTTTTAATAGCTCTACTGCATGCACCCAAACACCATCCGAGACACTTCCAGTCTAAATTAGAAAAAAGAAGCATTTTTTTTACCTCTAGACGGATATCTTCCGTGGGAAAAATCAATCGGTACAGCAGCACAAGTGCCTAAGTTGGTTTGGGAATGGTACTTCTCGTTTTCACCATCTTCCTGAACTCTTGGGGGAGAAGCAACGTCATCTGTTCCCTTTGCGCTTCCTCGTCGTGCATTGAGATGAGAAAATGGTTAGTTAATATTTTGCTTTTTTCTTCCGTGCAGAAGTTTGTGGAAAAGGTACCGCGGTCGTAAGTACAACCGTTCGTGAAACATAGACGGATTACCGCTACGTACGAAAATTATGAATTACTCAAGACAAAACCCAAGGCAGTATTATAGAGGTCTGTAGCCGATGACATGTTGTCGAACTTTAATTTAGTGTGTCAAGCCGACTCCATAAGACGTTCCTTGTTCGGCTAAGTGGGAAGGAGTATCAACTCCAATTTTGTCGGAGCTACCAACGGGTGACGGAATAAAAGTCAGACGGAGGAAGGTAGATGATAGTGTTTGGTTAAATGAAGGTTGGTATGCACTTCCTGAGTTCTTAAGACTAAAGCATGGATATTTTGTGGTTTTCAAGTACATGCTGAATCCGTATACGAATTAATTGTGATCCACTTTGACTGATGCAAAGAATGACTAGTCAAGTTTGAAATGTTTTCATAACGACCAGCAGGAAGTGATACGGAAAATCATTTCCCACATCCCGGTGCTCGTGATGGAAACGGATCAACCTCGAAAATTCAATCATCTATTCACTCAGTAGGATCACAAGGAATTCATCATGGATTTAACAGTGCACAAAAAAACAACAAAATACCCATGCCTTAGCGCTAAGAAACCAACAACTCCATACCAACTTTCATTCAAACAGACACGAGCATCAATAATTTTTCTAAGTCAAACCTTTTTCCCGTCACCCGCTGGTACCTCCGACAATATTGTGTTAAAAGAGCCTAACCAAGTAACTCTGAAAATTTTATTCACATTACAACCATCACGCCATTGTCTTACCTTCATAGTCAGATTTGTTGGCTGCTTTGGGTTCGGTTATTGAGTGGCTTCACCTGTGAGTTCAGTTTCCAGCATTCGAACGGCGACGGCAACTACATGGCTGTCAATTTCATCGACCAACGTGCATCTTTGATCACAAAAGTCCACCCAGCAACAATTGGAATGAACACTGCTTCCCGAAGACAATCTGAAATCCCAGACAGACACATCAGGTATAAAACACTCAATAAGTAATTCATCAAATCAATTATATACATTAACAACCATGTTCCAACAAAATCATGTCCAAATACACAACCTAATATAATGACTTCACAAATTATTCCATAAACCGAGAAGAACTTACCATCGTATCGACGATAGAGCCACTTTGATTTAGCGAGAAACAAGTCATCATGTGAGACGATACAGGGCATCCACGATACTACCACTAATTGTGACGATTTGTGGAATTAGGGAAAACAACAACCAAATGAGCTTTGATGGGGTTGAAGACAATCTGCCTATTTGTAGAACCCTCGCTTGGTGTTGGATAGAGTGATCTTGGATGTGGATAAAGTCTTATCTCATTAGGATCGGCAATTTGTGGTTCTCGTTCTTCTCTTCCAGATCCACCTCTTCTTATCTATGCTCTGGACCTGCAAAATGAAACCACATGACCCCCACTGCAAAGTGAATAAGCCCACATCACCTATTGGCCCAACTACCTTAAACAAGTCCACCTCTAAAGACCAAGACCAAAAACCACAACGCAATAACCCAGCCCACGTACCACGTCCCATTCAATCTGTATCCTTTAATCTGTACCATATAATTGCCCCCTTAAGAAATTAAAAAAAAAGGGCACACAAAGTAACGTTAGAGCAGTGGCACAGCTGAGATCCAAGCCCAACCACAATAAATTACCCACCCTTGAGTCATTCAAAGAAACTACGGTTGGGCTATTTTACTCATTGATTGGGCCGAATTAAGTCTTTACTATTCTGTTCATGTATAAAAAAAACATTTTTCATTAAACCAGATTAAAAATAAAATAAAAAAACTGGTGACATACGGCTTCATTCAAACATTACCGGTGTTTTCATCTTTCTCGATTTACTTTTTTTCTTTTACATTTTAAGGTCAAACCAAACCAATTTTTTAAAAAGAATCCCCCCATTAAATTGTCAATTTAAAACCCAACATATAAAGAGAGTTCCACCTACAAAAATATGAGGTTTTGTTGTCTTCCTCACCTATTGGGCCAGATTTTTTTTTTAATTTTTTGTAAAGGCCAACAAAGTAATCAATTTATCCTGGCTATACTTCAGAAAAAAAAATTAAGGCAACTCTGCCATTTGTACTTGGAAAACTAATTTTTCTCCAATCAAGTTAAAATGGAAAAGTCAATTAAAAAACGAGCAGAAACTAATAATATTTGCGAATGCGATTCTGTTTTAGTTAATAGCGAAAGTTGTTTTCAACTAAATAACACCCAAAAAAAGTCAACGTAATTGTTCAACAAACAAGAAACATATAATACTTTCTAAACCTACGGGAAAAGTCTTAGCATGATATATTATGACAAAGAGGTCAAACACAGGGGCTAAGCGTCTTCAGCCACTCATCGTTGTGCATCCTATCTGTATCGAACCTGGATGATCGTCACTGGCTCCTTTGATATCACCTCGAAGACCCCTACACCACCTGGCTTGAAGTTGCACATTGAAGCAAAGTTCTCCCATCCTCCAGAAATAATGCCGAAGCTACCATCCTTTTTTCCACTGTACCTTGTATATGTAGCTTTGACCTGTATGTGACCATGTGTGAGGATGATAGGGTGCCTCTGACCAGTGAAGTGACTGAGATGAGGGACGTTCGGCTGATTATAACGCAAGAAATTTCTGTTAGTATTAGCTAATTTAATGCTTACTTCAGCAAAACAATATTTCAACCAAATTGTTGCAACAACTTAACGCTTACCAACAATCGCGACGACATCATGCGAGCAGTTAGGTCCATCACAAAAAAAGGCCACTTGCTTTTGACCTTTGCGGCAACCGCTCTAGCACTAGCTGAAGGAGGGATGTTGATACACTTTGCAATTTCATAATTACCAGTCCTTACATATGGTGGTTCTTCAGGATCATGGAGTTGGTATGAATTCTCAATGCCACCAAAATCAAAAATCCGGACTTGGAAATTGGAGTTTCCTTTGTGTGTGAAATATAGTATGGAGTCCAGATTGATTTTGTACATCTGATAGAACTCCTCCCAGCCTCGAGTCAATGCAATTTTTCCACTTTAGAGTTGTGTCCAGAAGCACCTACAGGGGTTATTCCTTCCGTCAGGCACAACCAGGTCCAGGTAGGGGGTACGGTTTGGTAGCTCATTGGGAGTTATAGGTAATGACTGTTACAAATTGGTCAGGTTCTGTCAAAACATCGATAGCATTGTAAAAACCTTAAAATTAAGAGGTGTTAAGGAAACGGATGTTAATTACCAGTTTGAACATTGAAGGCCTTATTACTGGCTTAAGAAACCTCATCTTGTAGTTCTGTGTCGTACCGTTATCAATCGCTTGAACTCTCTTACCATTGTCCTTCGAAGACATCATCTATGGCAAATGTCACACAGTTGCCAAGTTCAAAAAGAAACAGAATCAGATTTCATTTAAAAAACCTAATACAGTCGAATCTTTTGATTTAAAATCAACACACATGCATGTTTTTTTGAATTGAAAACAAAGTGGTTCAATTTTTCTACAAACAGTGCAACTATATTTTGTTGAACTGGTTTACTGTTGTGATCTATTAAATCTTTAACAGAATAATCTTAATCAAACCTAAATGCATAAAGTCCTTTTCAGACGAACAAATCAGAAACCCAAATCAGTCACCCATTCATTTAAAAAATGCTAAACTATCTTATTTTGATTTTACAACGATTGTATTTTTTATTACATTGACACTACATTCAGATGATGAACAACAACCGATCACTATCAGGAGAAGAGTTAGGATAGAGTTTCACCTTGTTTGACATTTTCTCCGATACGAAGCTGTTGTAGTCGATACCTTCAGCAGCAAATTCTGTGTTAGGTTGGGGTTACTATGCGAAGTGTTTTGTGAAGGAAGATGGAAGGTGAATAGTGATTACTGAAGGATACTTATGTTACACGCTTGTGAATGAAAAGAAAATATAAAGTAAAAAAACGAGGGGTTAAAAACGCGGCCTTTTAAAAAAAAAATTAGTGAGTAATTTAGCTACTTAAACCTTGCGGTTTTCGAAATTCTCCAACAAATATTCTGTTCTATCCCAAAAACTCCCCGTAAATCCCTCTCCATCGAATTTCGTTTTCAAAGAAAAACTAATTAAAATTTAATTTACCTCCCAAAAAAAAAAAAAAGAAATCCTAGGAAAATGAAATTATTAATTGTTTGCTATTAACAGCATTAATGGTTGCAAAGTTGTTGGAACACATTTTAAGACTTAAATAAAATAATTAATTTGATTAGTCGGTTTATACGTAACTACTACTATTTCCTTTAAAAATTAAATTCTGCAACAATTGTTACTATCTTATTTAATGCTAGATTAAAATAAAATCGCTAGAAACTCGAAACAAACGTTTTAATATTTTTAAATTTAACTTCAATTTTTTAAATAATTTGATTACTGGGTATCTTTTTCTTTTTCCATTTTAAAATGCCTATGAGTACCTATTTTGATAACTATTATTGTTTACATTTAATTTTTTCAATGAAAATTATTAAACAACATAAAACTAAAAAAATCTTTGCACATTTATAAATGACACATTTCCAAAACATTTTGATAATCAATAAATTAAAGGATATTTTACGTTTTCCAAACATTAGGATAACACAGAGTTTGCTAATAATAAAGTACCCTCTACCACTGATTCGACGTTTTGATTAACTTTACATTAAAAGGCTTAATAAATTTTCAACTAACATAGTAACATAGCAAAATAACTGATAAGGAAAATAGTTACACTCATTAGTGAACAATTCTTCGTCTGAGAACTTCCTTCGCATCTCCCTCCCTTCAACCACAGCCATCGTCGAAGTAATTAACCAAGAATGGAGTCTGGATTCCGGTAAGCATCTTCTTTAATTTTTACTACCTCCGTTGATATCAGCCGTATCTGTAAAGATAAAAATCGAGCATATTTAAATAACTGCATGCATAGAATAAGTAAATAAAGAGTCACAAAATGTTTGTCTCCTCCCTTCTTTTAAGTTTCGGGCCACTGTGTTTTATTTGTTGTTGTTTCTACATGTTGGTTAGGTATGTTAACGCATTAAGGAACATTCAATAATCTTACAACCAGTTCTATGTCATCGGGCTCTTTGCAACAGATGTACGTATATCCAGAATTTTGACCTCTTTTGTTGTTATGATTCTGTTAAAAAACATCTGGAAAACTAAGTTGCCATGGTTTTGTCTTGTTTCCGGCACAGGATGATGTTGAATTCCCACCTAATATCGTAAATCTCTTCAAGTGGTACAGTACCACAGATCTTTATTTGGTTGACATTCAAGACAATTGCCTCCACATCACCCCCAAGAGAGACGGTAACAGGTTCTGGATAAAGGAGCTGATTTAGGGAGGATACGGCGCATGTACAGACGAAGTTCTTTGCTGAGTGTGGAGCTTAGGTACGTTGGCTGGGGAGTATTCTACATGCTCGTCCGGGACATTAACCGGAAAGATGAAACTCCGTGTGTTGTTGATGAACTGTATGCGGGGAAGGTTTTGCCTGACCAAATCGTTCAACGCTTAGCTTCGGTGTGTGGTGCTTACTTCAACAAAGAAGCCCAACTTAGAGTCTACCAGACCGAGATGTTCCTTAGGAATCACCGCCGGAGCCAACAACAGCAATATTTCGATACTCAGCAGTCAGGGTTAGTATCATCGGACCATTATTTTCTGGTCTAATTTCTCACGTTTTCATGTTTTATGCCTAAATTTTTTTAACTCAACTACAGTGTAAACAAGAGGCAACATGGTGGGGGGCTGAGGTAGGTCCTAGTAAGCGACAGCAACCCAAGACCTCTCCTGACTCGTCCGTCAACCAGGGGTCAAATTAACAGATTTATGCAGACCTATAAATTTTGCTGTGTAGTGTAATTAATCAAAATGTTATCCTGGAGGTGTTATTTTGTATGTGATGTAATGTGTTTGATATTTGGTGACCAGTTGTGATATACTATGGTTTGTATTTATGGTGCATATGTTGCTAACTATTTTATTGCGACTATGTTTGGTTATCAGCAGTGTATCGACCAGATAGTGACTGCTACTGCATGCAAATACAATGCTACTGAATGCAAATGATACTATTTGAACATATCATATATGATAACAAAATTGTGTGGGAAAACAATGGATTACGGTAAGCATTACACAGGAAAAAAACTTTTGTGTTAACTGTTAAACAATCAGTTTTACCATGAAAATAATTTTAGAAGTTTAGCTATTCTTCTTGTTTAAGATTTGTTTGTGGCCATAACAAAATCATTGTCACAAAATTGTATTCCCTCAAGAATGCTGGGTTTTTTTTTATTTCTTAACATTGTTATTTGTTAGTCGAAGCACTCTCCCGGTTTTGGGTATTAAAAAAGTTAAGAAAAAAAAGAAACGTACTAGATTTCCAAAACAAGTACATTGTCACTGGCCCACTTAAATGTAATTTGGAATTTTTGGTCATAGTGTATAATCCTTGACGTTTTAGAAAGATTTTTTTTTATAACAACAACTTTAGGGCCCACGTAAAAAATTAAAACTTATACACAAAATGTCTACCACATACACCAGTCCGAATTTAAAATGTCCAACTAAAAAAGGTGAAATTCAAGTAATATATTTCCAAAACAACATTCCTGGTATGTCTCCTACGTTAGTCCCAACAAGTTCAAGTACATAATAATATCTTATGTTTGGGAGGTTGGTGGTGAAGGACTCCAAACGATATTAACTTAATTAATGGTAAAAAGGGTTTGTTATTTCCAATTTAAACTTCATAACCACAGCCGAATAAGGAACCGGATTGATCAAGATTCTATCAACAAAATCAAGTAACATGGAAAGATAATCTAACTTGGATAATAAAAATGAGCCTATAATGTATATTTCAGCTACCTTAACAAGTCAAGATTCTGTTGTAACTAGATTATTTTGAAAAAAAGACACTAACCTTTATCGTATATTGTATGACTAATTCACACAGCGATAATGTGTTCCTTTCCACCATCTGATCCAACATTTCATGCCCTGTATGATATGATGAACGACATTTTTG
The DNA here is from genome assembly GCF_000816755.2 of Arachis ipaensis. NCBI lineage: Eukaryota > Viridiplantae > Streptophyta > Magnoliopsida > Fabales > Fabaceae > Arachis > Arachis ipaensis. The sequence goes on along the minus strand of NC_029791.2, from coordinate 1,856,509 downwards.
TCCCCCATGATAATGCGCGGGATTGATGCGTCGTTGAAAAGAACGAAAGCAAAATCACCCGAGTCTTTGTCCCTCCGAGGCATGACTGTTACCCTTTGAACCACATGACCAAACATGTTGCAGAAAAACTCAGCAATGCCTTCTGCAGTGGGCATGGACTCTCGACCGAAGCATACGGTCAGTGTCTTTGGACGTTCCGCGTCATCCAGCTCCTTGCAGACGTACTTCTGCTTTCCCTTATCTTGCTCAGTTTGCCTTCCTCCTTGTTGCATATGCAATCCTCGGCCATTGTTATGCCTACTCAATGCCTCTGGTGCAACCGATATGCACTGGTCCTGTGTGTTGAAACCCACTAGTTCTTTAGGATTCCTCTGGTACTCCAACCACACGGCATCCATCGTTATGTCACCTAGAATTCTAGAGCAAATGGTTGATAGGGTATCGGGAATTAGCGTTAGGAGGACGGATCTCATCCTATGAACCTGGTATAACGTGAGCTCGGTTTTCAGCACGTGTCCGAGGGTTTCGAGTTTTCTGGACTTCTCCACAACCCCAGAGAACTCCTGAGATAGTAGGCATTGCAAACAGATGACACATTCATCGGCAAGACTGTTCATAAACCAGCCTTCATTTTTTATGGCTGTTTGCACAATACCATTCAATCCCATTGTCTCCATTGACAGTAGAAATGCCATGACCATCAGGGACTGTTTAACTTCACGGTGAAGGACTTGCGTCAGCATCCTGAATGCAGTTCGATCAATTCCATGGAACATTTCCAAACATTCGATTGCCATGGTTGAGGGCTTCCTTCTAGTATCCATGTTGTATGGGTTAGAATTTGTAAGCATATAGTTTGTAGTTGTAGTTTTTTATGCTTAGACCACCAACTCATTTCCTCCTTCTTGTAGTCATGCAGCATGGTCTCCACTTTATTGCACCATGTTCTTGCTCGTAGTCCTAGACTAACCATCACCTACCTAATTGGAATATTATTTAATGGCCTTAATTACGTTGTATACATGTATATGATTTTATTGATACCACTAGGTACGGTTTATAGTTTCTTCTTGAAAAAGAACATGTGATAACTTTATCTAGTAAGGCGAAATTGAAATTAAATTGGGTAAACCTCGCCATATTCTATGAATCATAACAGGTTATTTAGCATAAGCAGTAATAATTTTTGTATACTATATTATCATAAATTTACATAATTGAATAGATCTTACTAATTAATTCTATAATAAATTTAATATTTATAGACTAAAATAAAAAATAATATGTAAAAAGTCGGAAAATATATTTTTAATTAAAACTAATAAAACATAAATTTTAGCGAGAAAATAGAATCATTAAAAAAAGTTAAATATTTATGTTGGTAGTAATTGAAATAAATGATTATCGTGTATATTGTTTGTTGTTTGCCGGTTTCCGGTTCAATGTGCACGGTTCAATATGTCCGGTCTAGTGACTAGATCTCAGACTGAATGGTCTTCGTGCCGATGGTTTGTTGTTTGGCGGTGTCCCGTTCGATGTGTACGGTTTAGGGTTCACGAGCTAGTCAATAGGTCTTATCATGAATGCTTCTGTGTCTATGGTTTATCGTTTGGCGGTTTCCGGTTCATCGTGGACGGTTTAGGGTTCGCGGTTTGATCGCTTGGTCTTTTAGTCAACGGCTTCGTGTATATTGTCTATTGTTTTCCGGTTTCCGGTTAAATGCGCACGGTTCAATGTGTCCGGTGTAGCGACTAGATCTCAGACTTAATGGTCTTCGTGCCGATGGTTTATTGTTTGGCGGTTTCTGGTTCAACGTGTACGGTTTAGGGTTCGCGGTTTGGTCGTTAGGTCTTACGGTGAATGGTTCTGTTCCTCTGGTTTATCCTTTGCCAGTTTTCGGTTCAATGCGCATGGTCCAATATTAGTTTTTATGATTTTTTTGCTTATGTTTTGTTCACATCAATCCCTTTTTTTCTATCTTTTATTACATTGTATTTATGTTGCGTATGAAATTTTTTTATTTTTTATTCTAATAAATTTTATTTAATTTTTATTGTATTTTTTTGTTCATATGATACATGTTGTTGGTTTTATCAAATTTTTATTATTTTTTTATCTGTATGTTATTTTTCATATGCTTTGATGTACTCTAGCTTTGTTTTGCATAAAATTGATTTTGCAAACTTGATTTTGATGAAAAGTAAGTTTGTGTTAAAAAGAAAGCGTTCAATGCACTCAAACGTGCTTCTCTTCCTTCTAACGCAAAATCAAACACACCCATAATGGTTCCAGTTTTAGAGTGAGTAAATCCAATGTTATGATACTAAAGATTATACTAAAAAAGTTCCAAACACATTACTAATAGTTAGTTTTAAGTTTCGTTATTATCTTTCGGGGAAGGCAGTGCTTTGCGATGAGGGATGGGAAGTTCAGTCTCCTATAAATGATAGGCAACGGGCCTAAAGGTGGAAAGCAAAAAAGTCATTAAGTAATAAATTAGGGTGCAGCATAAGTTAGATAATGAGTGACCATGACAAACGAAAAATCAAAGATCTGTGTGGGAGACAGGTAATGGTATACACATAGTTAATGAAAAGGAATATAACTCATAGGAAATGGAATAAAAATTCCCCTTTTCGAGTGTTTAGCCGTCGCATTAAACTTTGTTGCGGACTAAATCTTTGACCCAGTGTGTGAAACAACAATAGATAACAACAAACACAATTCTGATATTGAGCATATTACTTTATGAGCAACTTAATGGAGACAAGCATTCATTACGAAAATTAAAACAAGTCTTCCAGTAACCGATTGGTAAAAGAAAAAAAATATACGGTTACCAGAAAATGTTTAATAGCTTTGACTACAGAAAAGGAAATTAAACAAATGTATTGAGCTGAATAACTTCAAATAGATTTAAAGGATCGATACCTCGACTAAACGGAACTAATTAAAAAAAAAAACAGGTTGGAGCCTTATCTTTTACCAATCAGAAAAAAGATTTTTATGTAAATTATAATTTTACTCAGAAATTTAGGAATATAAACTCTGGAAACGTAAACTGCCTCATATATTAGAGGTTTATAGCCAAATATCACTCAATTGTCAAAACTCCTTTGAATAGTAGGGACAAGCTACCGTGTTTGTTATTCTTTTAAGAAATTGTGCTTGCTAGTGGAGTGCAACTCATTAACTGAACATGTTGCAGTATTTTTCATGTTTTTTTTAATAAAAAAATTAAACAGCTAAAACACCCAATGGCTGCCAGAGGAAAGCGACGCTCAACACAAAAAATAGAAAAGGGAGACGACGAAGCCAAAAAAGAACAAAGTAGAAAGATCTCAAGAAAAGTTGTCGACAAGGAAGTGATAGAACTGTCATCAAGGTTAGAATTAAATTACATTTCGAGAAACTAGTGAAGTCCTTTTATAACGATTCCGAGTGTAAAGTATTCATATTTTTAAGTTTTGTTTCTCATAGTCTCCGAGGAAGCACCATGCATGACCAGCGACTGCATGTAAATTTTAACGGTGGAGCCAGCAAAGAGATAGGTGACGACTTCAGTAAAACTACAGTCGTAGAACCTTCCCTAAAAGAAGTGGTAACGCAAATGTCGACGATGATGAATACACTTTCAAACCTGATTGCTTCCCAGACCAAGACGTGTTATCCTGTGTTTGGAACTATGCCACAAACGATCAATCTTCGGAATGGGCCGCCCGATAACTTCAACCCCACAGTAATGCCTGTGATCATGAGCGGATTCAGCATGCCATCCGGTAATCTTGAGAGGAATCTGGATTCCTCCAAGAAGATTAGATCCAACATGTCAAGCATTCATCAAGCCGCGGATTCAATATCGCATATGGCTACAAAGTGTTGTTCAATGTCTCCGAAGTGTGAACAGACACCGCCAGATGATTATGTTATTCGCCGAAGTTTGTTTAGCGATGATGATACTGGAAAGAAGACAGCTACAGAACCAGTTATAACGAGTAGCTTAGACAAGGCTGTATATGTTAGCTACTTCAACCCGGCTGACAGAAAATTGCCACTAGCGAAGGAAACCGCAAAGATACCTGCGGTGGGTTATATCATGTTAAGTATGTGTTAGAGATTTGTTGTGCTGGTTTACTATTAATAACTAACGACTTAGTTTTCGTTGTATCAGTGGAAGCTTGTTCTGTTCCGTCCCCCAGCTGAGATGGCACTGTGCAAGGACGAAGTTTCAGTCGTAACCTACGTCTTTGGTTTAGATCTGGAGGATGAAGAACTGAATTCGGAGATAATTTCACAGACAAACTTGTGGCACGCTAATAGGAGAGTCATGTATACTCTACTGCCAAACAAACCATTGGTGGACGAGGTATGGATTTTTCAGTCATTAGCCTTCGTTAATTTCATAAACGAAACTCCCAACATATAAAATAATTTTAACAAGAGAATATATGTTTATATTTTTTCTTATTGGCCGTCAATCAACGAACGCTGAAGCAGATCATAAACCTCACATCAAGCATGCTCATGTGTGATGCACGCAAGGACACCGGTTTTCCCTGCTTGTGGTTTTTACCCACTACATTTTCGGTGAGTGAAAACCATTAAGAGGATCTCCATCTCCTGGTTTCCATTGACCTTACACATGTTTATGAAAAATCTAATTTCAGCAATTTGCCCTTAATTGGACTCACTCCCCAAAGACTTTGAAACGCTATTACGCTGAGGAATACATGGGAGAGTTTGAGTCGTTATGCAAGGTAACTTTCTAATTTAATTCTCGTAATAGATGATAATGTAAATTAAAAATGCTTATTCCTGTATAACTTATTTGTGTATATTTTTGATAGATTTTTGTTCCAATGAATGAGGATAACATGCACTGGTACCTGCTTGTAATTGATATAGAAAAAAGACACCTAATATTATTGGATTCTAAACCATGCGTCTCAAGCAGAACCAGGGGCCGTCGTTGTGCTAAGCTAATGGTAGTGTTGCAAAATTTCTAATAGGCGGAAATAGAGTCTAAATTGCTTGAACAGACACCAGAGTTGACACCTGAGTTAAATTTTACTTTGATTACAGGCACTGTTTATTGAGGAGATGCTTGATGACTCCACATTCTATGCTAACCAAACAACACACAGACCAATCATTTCAGAGTATCCTCTAATACACCATGCAGAAATTGGCGAGCAGAACGATGACTCGTAAGAAACCTTACAAGTTATTATTGATTGTTGAGTTCTGAATTACTGAGATGCATCAAAGAATTTGCTAACGTGTGATGAATACGTTTTCCTTCTGCACAAGTAAAATAGACCGCTAACATATTTATTGACGTTGTAATAGTGCTATACATTGCTTTTCCGGCCAGCCTTGGTTACGGAAGATAATATTTTTTTACAGTTCTATTTCGTCTGCTATGATTTTTTTTCCTTAGAAATTAAGTTGGTTATAGACTTCAATAAACTTTTTTTACATATACAAGGAATGATTGTGGAGTTTGGGTGACAACCTGGATGAGGGAGTGCCAATGGAGGAGTAACTACAATATTAAGGTAGTTATAAAATAAAATTGGTTTCATGGTTTCATATATTATATCAAAATTTTAATCTAACCTATGCGTCTGAATTCTTTTGTTTTCTCTCCTAGGTAAATGATAGCACTAGATTACGGCTGGCTATTGATCTGGTCATGAATCCGTTCAATTTGAATCCCAGGAAGTCCTTGAGGCAGCAAAGAAATACTACAACGAAATAGCTAAAAAGGAAGAGCGATTGGTTAAGGGGTTAGGAAGTATGCTCTGAGTTATTTATACCTAAGGCATTAAAATAATTGTGTCCATTGCATAGACTTTAAATACTATAATGCTTGCAATAAGTTATTCTGGTTATGTTATTTTAAGTACGTTCTGTTAATTTTTGATTGACGTTTTGTGTTGCGCTTACTGATTGGGAAAAAGCTACTGGGTCGTAAAAAATATGATTATGTTATTTGAAGTACTTTATGTTAATTTATGAATGGAACAGCACATTGTGATATGTTAATAAAGAAAGGTTTGCATGATTTCCTATATTTTGTCAAACAATATAGTAAACATGATTTCAATAATTTACCTAAATATGAACACGATATTAAACTTATTATATTTTTTAATTTTATTATGTACAACCTTCGTTATGTTTATTCATCTAGTGATACGTATACCAATGAATGGTTATTAAACTACATTTACCTTTACCAAAACAGGAGTAATACAATTCAAATAGAGTTTATTATGTGTATTTATTATTTAGTTTAGATTTACGAAAAGGTTTGATTAGTGATAAGGTTTGAATCCTAATGGATGGCTTCAATATATCCCTTCAACTTCATTTCCAACCGGTGTGACGTCTGGTTTTACCCTCTTTAAAAGTAAAACTTGACTTCCTAGAGAAAATTATTTGACAACACCATTGTTAACCCTCTCCTAATTCACTCACCGCGCCAATCAACTTCAGAGACTAGTCACTAAAATTAGCAAACAAAGATGGAGCCAGAATTCCGGTAAGCAAATAACTAATTTTTTCTTTTTGTTAACTATTTTTTCCACACACATGACCATCTGTCCTTGCATGGTTTGTTCTTTTTAACATTGATTACTTCTCAAGTTTCGGTTATGTCCTTCCATGGTTTCTTATTCTTAACAATACTGACTTTTCAACATTTGGTTTGTGGTGGCTACCGGCTAGTTACGTCAGTGCCTTAAGGAACGTGAGAAGATGCCCTGACCAGACTTTCGTCCTAAACCTATTCCCAACAGATGTAAGCTTACTTTCGGCGCCGCAGACGCCACTTCTCTTTACGTTTTTTTATCTAATTTTTTTCAAAATCTGTTTAACATCTAATTTTGTTTCTCTGACTATAGGAAGATGTAAGGATTCCACAGCACATCGTACGACACTTTTCGTTCTTCACAACCACTGATCTGTACTTAATAGACAGACAAGACAAGTGTCTCCATATCCACCCAAATAGAGACGGTGATAACTACTGGATCAACGCAGCCGACATGGGGAGGATAAGATCTCTCCATCGACCAACTCCACGGCTTATGCTGGAACTCAGTTACGTAGGTTGGGGTATCTTCCACATGCTTGCATGGGACCATACTCGTTCGGTAGAAATGCCCAGAGCCGTTGATGAGATATATGCCTCCAACGTATTGTCGGACCAAATCAAACACTGGCTGGCGGACAGATGCAACGTACACTTCAACAAGGATGAACAGGTGGCTGCATTTGAGACCGAAAGGTTATTACGCCGGCAGCATCGGAGGCAAGAAGGTTCACCACCGTGTTCTCACGAGTCAAGGTAACAATAACTTGTTTACTTAGGAAAGTAAGTCGACATACTTTATTATATTCATTGTTGTATAATAAATTTTCCAAAATTACTGCAGGTTCAACCGCCGTCAACAGGGGGGAGGTGCAGCGGCAGTACCTAATAGTAGGGCAAATGCAGGACCTAGTAGGAGGTATGGTAGAAATTCGCCATCTGACTCTTCCGACTCGTCTGTGGACCAGATAGTACCATCATCGTAGGACAAAAGAAGAATTATTAATTTGTTTAAGGTTTATTGGTGAAATAATGTTTTGTAGTAGTGTTTCGGTAGCCATGTCTGTATGTACATGTTGACTTTTGTGGAAATCTTCCATTAGTATTCTGTGTAATAGCTTTGATTTTCTGATTATGGTGTTTGACTTTGTTATTTTGATCATTTATATACATCTATGGGTTTATTTTTGATCAAGTCTCATACAAGTCTCACAACATCTATGGGTTTTTTTATTCCGGTCATTATTTGTAAGAAAATTTGGTGACAACGATTTTTTTATCGTGTGGAAAACTTGAATGTTGTTTACCTGTGGCTGCATGGATGATGGTGTCGCAATGGTTGCTGGTAACATCCTAATTAGGTATTGGAATTACTTAATGCATTTTATGTTACAGTGTTGAAGATGAATCATTTAGCGAGGTGTCTATCCCTGTAGGTGCAATATATACCGTTCACAATTTACTAACCCACAAGGAAAAACTTGCACTCCTCGCTCATACACACAACGAATTTGGGTATGTCGCAGCAATTTGGCACTTGAATGAAGAAGCGGATGGAAACAGAATATTAGAGCAGTACTGCAGGTTTGCGAGTCGAAGTATCAGAGAAAATCCAATACTATTCGTGGATGATAACCTACTTTTGTTGGTGAACAATTCAAAGGAAAGAGAGTTACTCGTCAATTACAGGTACAGAGAGCTTGTGTTGACAGAATATGACATCAAACATGGCACTAGAAATCTATTGGTGAGGAGAGCATGGCGATACCCAGAAATGTCACACCCGATCACAGTAAGGTCTACACTCAAGTATTTTGCAGGGATGTTTCCTGTCTAGAAATAATTGACATTTAGATATACTCCGACTACATGTATTGTGGAACTTGGTTGAAACTCTTTGTTTAGTATTCCGGTTGATGTTAATTATGTTTTTTTTTTTTTGTTAATGGAATCCCTAGAACTGTTATGACAATGGTTAATTCCTAGTGTTTTTTCTATCAGTCTGTCTTTACAATTGTATGTTTTACATTTTTTTAAAAGAGCCAAAATTAAGAGAAATGGTTGCATAACAACCTCAATCTATCTAATTCGATGTGTCGTGTAGTCTACCTCATGTACAGGAGATTTATAATGGTGTTATTTTGTTTCTAACCATCCTAGTATAGGGATTATGTGAGAAATAACAGTTAACCTACTAACAATTTACGCAAATATTCAATCAAGAAATGCTATTCCAAATAACATTGATCAAATTAACGGTTAACACACACATGAATGGAATAAATAGTTACCTGGAAAAACTTGGTTTCCTTTTAAAATTCTGGAGAGAGTTGGGCTTAACAGGTTTCAAGCCAGTTGCTGCATTAATCCTGACTTGAATTATCCACTAATTGTTTTTGTAGCTGGCCCAAGTTGATAGATAGCCCACTTTACTTTTAGATATACTTGAACTACCAAAAAATAAACATCTTTCCAGGTTAGTTGACCGAGCCCAATCCCAAGTATGACAGAAAGACTAAATATTCAGTTAACTAAAGTAACCAACCCTGGGGAAAAAAAAATTTCTATGACCTTTGATCATATACTATGTTACACCTTAATACCTAACCAGAACTGATCTGGGATAATCGTGAATCGAGACAATTCGACCTATAATTCGACCAAAGTTTTCCTATGTAACACGATTCGACCAAAAAAGACGACATATAAACGGACATATAAACGGGCAATGTTACAAGAGAAACTCACATGATGGCCCTGGGTTTTAGGAGAACAGTTGTATACACCACTGCTTTGTTGGACGATGACAGAACCTAGCCCAGTGCACGGAAAAACCTGCAATAAGCCATATACTCGTTGAATATTACTTTATAAGAAGAAAAAATGAGCAACCCAGTACATGGTAACCTGGTAATACCTGCAATAAGCCATTAGCACTCCATGAACAAACTCCAGCTTGCACTCTACCTCCACGGCCACGTCGCTGAAATGATCAACCCATTAGCACTCGTTCATTTACTTTAGATTATAGAGTAATAGGAATTCAATCAAGTGCATGAAGGGGTGAATAAAGTCAAACAATTTGAGCAAACAAAGGATTCAGCAATAATGGGAAGTTATGGTAATTTAAAAAGTCAGATCTTTCAATTGGAGTATTATACATCATGTGCAAGGGTATAAAGATGATGATCTACAACTTCAATACCTAATGAGATGAAGCCTTTAAAACCCAATATGTTAACAGACAGGCTAGCTTATTTCAAGCATCATAGCTTGCTGAACAATTTATGTGTATTAGAACAAAGCAGTGGCCATTCATCATGATCAAATAAACTACAAGTGTTAAGATTTATTTAGGTTCAAGGGATTAGGAATTTCGAAACATATGCAAGAAATTTTCTGAAAGGAAAGCAATTAAACTTGACCAACAAGTTGCAATTCAACAAATTTCCAAAGCCTAACATAACATTCTAGTTTACTTTCAGCTTCTTCATTCTATCACAACTTAAAATTTATGCTGCACACTAGTATATAAGAAGAAAAACAGATCTTGTCAATTATCTATTGTGATGGCCGCATGATTTGTCATGGAAGTCACCAAATCATCGGTGTATATTGTCATGCCCTTCTCCTTCCTACTCTTACAGAATTTCCGAAGATTGAGTTATAACATGACTGCAATCTCAAGCATTCGTTTCACTAATAAAAAGGTTGCTATTTTCTGGTATTCAGTCTGACTTACTACAACGTATTAGCCTTCATACGCTATTGAAATTAGTAGGGAACTTTGGTAACTAAGTCACAAAAATAGATACCATAAAACATATACGTATCTATGGGTAAAACAAAAACACGTAACTAGAAACATAAACAAATTCCAACCATATTGCACAAGTCAAATGGACGTCTTCGACAATTTTTTGCTTTTAAAGCTTCAAACGTTTGTGTCTCTACATTCTAGTAGCAATTTTCAGCAAAGAAGGAAATTATTCTTAAGTTTCTGAACCTAATCGAGGTGCTTCAGGTTCCGGTTTTGATCTAATGGTTAGACTTTGTTGATGAAGCCTCCTTCTCTCTTGCAGCTGCTTCTCTAGTCTTCTTCCTCAACTCTCCTTGTATACTTTTCCTATTCAGTAGCTTCTCTAGGTTTATTATTCTTTCCTTTACATGTGCTATCAGGTTATCCATTTCCAAATGTTCTTCAACATGATTCTGCTTCCCATCACTCGATCCCCTTGTAGCCTCCCCCTCTCTGACCCTTACAATGTGGTCATCAACCCAGAGAAAGAACTTGCAATGTGCTTCTGTCACCTACAACGAATAGAACACAATTAATGTAAGGGGTTACAAAATACTCCAATTCAATCTAATTCATGTACGTCACTGTAATTAATCCCTAGATTCTACATCTACAAAATCCTTTCAAATTTTAGCATCCATTTTTAATATCAGATCAGGTACCAAGTCAATTCTTGTCACAATCATGATTTTTAATCTAGGTAGATCTATTTTGAATAAATCAACTTTTTCTCAATTCTCAGTCATTCATCAAAATTAACCAGCACCAATATCAAATTATATACAATATCAACCCAATTTAACAGCAAATCGCTTACAAAATCAAATCATTTTCATAACCAATAGGCATGCCATTCCAAACAATTCAAAATCACATCCACAACAACTTGAGCAAGGTGGAGAATAACCAAAATATAGAGTCTAAAGCTCCATTCCAGAAAATTCAAATTTTAATCAAATTTTAGCATAATCTTAGTTCTCATACATAAAGAATTGCGTGGTTACCTTTAATAATGGGCATCCAAAAAATAACCTATTTGGGTTGGTGTCTGTCTTCGACATATAACTGATGGCATATTTTTCACAGAAGCATTTTGGGGCCACACCATCTATTACATCCTGAGGTTGCAGCGAACTTGAGGTTGCATTTCCAGATCTCAGTTCCTGTTGTCCACCGGCTCCCCCTATGCCTCGTCTCGTGTTTGAGGAGCATGCATCACTGGCCATCGATCTGATTAACATTTAACACCACCATGGAAAACTATCATCATCTATTGCATTCGAAATTGAATCAATCTTCTTCGATGAACGGTGATTACAGAAAGTGATTAACAGAACAAATCATGCAAATTGGCTAAAAAAACAAAAAAACAAACGAATGATCTAGATGAAGAAGCAGTAGGGCTTACAAGGGTTTTCCGAGAGCGTTCTGCACGTGGGTCGCCGGAACCTTGCTAACAAGGGGATGACTTACGTTCTTCGAAGGTAAATCACAGAAAATGACACCCGCGTAACCCTGGACGAAGACGCAGAAGGCAGGGTCTTCCACGGGGTTAGGAAAAAACTGTCCCTAACGATGACTGACCTTGAAATCAGAGGAACGAGGTAGAAAAAGAGGTTATGGACATTACAGCGGTATTTAGGGAATGTTTTGCGAGTGGGTCGTCGGAAAAATCAAACGCTTAAGTTAAGGGGAGGGTAGAAGAAGCACTGAGGTAGATGAAGGAGCTGTGGATACTACAGGAGTATCTGGGGAAGGTTTTAGGAGTGGGTCGCCGGAAAAATCAAACCCATCACCCACATGAAGGGTAGAGAAGAAGAAGAAGTGAGATCGTAGAAGGGTAAAGGAAGCAGTGAGGTTGAAGAATGAAGCAGTTCTTTTGAAGTGTCTTTTGAGAGGTAGAAGAAGAAGCTGTACACATTGAAATGGTATTTGGGGAAGGTTTTGATTTGTATGGTATTTGGGGAGAGATTTGTAAAATCAACTATTTGCGTATTGCATCAAGTATAAATACGTTACGGGGTATAATGTAAATAATATAAAATACAATGTAGTGTGAAAACATTTAATGCATCAATTAATGAAAGGTTGAAAATTTTTTTGATCAATGGCTGAGATGAAGACACATGTGCAAGAGTAACTTACCCACAAAATTGCCATGAATTTGAAAGAAATCACCTTTAATTTGTCCATGAATTCACGTTAATGTAATTTTTTTTTTTTTTGCATTAAGAATACATTCTCCCTTCCTTACCGAGGCCTAAGGGACAAATGAAGAGGGAGGGATAGTAAAAGCTAAAACTTATGATCTTTGAACACTCACACGCACATGACACGATATAGGACATGCGAATATACAAATTTTAAAATTTTATAAGATACAAGTAATCAATTATACGTCATATATATAAAATATGAAGTATTTTTTAGTTAAATTGTAGTGATAATTTGATATTTGGTTGGCATTAAAATATAAATTAATTTTTTAATTATATAAAATATTTAAAAATTTTATTTTAATAAATAATAATATATACTATTTCTAAATTTATTTTAAAATACATATTATTATATTAAGAATAAAGTTAGACATGCTAATACTTTATAGTATGTAGGTGTGTCCAAATATATTTGAAAAAGATTTTTTTATTTTTTATTAAGATACAATTAGATACAATAATATTGTATTCGAAATGTATCCGACATGTGGACACGATAACTCAGTAAAATGTACTTGTTTTATAGGATAAAACTAAGGTCAATATTGGTTTATATATGGAAATCAATGGGCATGGGAAGAAAAAGAAGTCCAGGACAAAAGTGGCACAATCCAGGTCCATGTTAAGAAATAATGCTATTTGATTAATCTTTTTTCTTTGGACAGAATTTTTGTTGGCCTATTTTGTCTGGGCTAGAATATTGATTAGTCTGAGTGTGTCAAATGAAAAAACAATTGGTGTGAGAGGCTCGTATAATTTCTCTGTATTTTTGTTGCTGTTTTATATTTGTTTTATATTTATTTGTGGGTATGATATAGTCTAGTCTGTGCGTGATGGAGTAAGAAACTTGACTTTTTTTTTTTAATTTTCTTCTTGTAATTATACTCACTAAAATATGCCATAAAGAAGTAAAATATACTACAAAATATAATTACAAGTATAAACAAATATTCAGTCACCAAAAATTAAGGACCATTCATAAAGAAGTAAAACAAGACTAGTCCGTTTCAGAAGTAACAGAAATTACTTTTTTTTATTTTTAAATTATAAAAAGTTACAATATGTGTGTTTAACACTATTTTTAAAAAAAATTTTAACTTTTCGAAAAGTTAATTAACAATTTTTTTAAGAAGTAAATATATGACTTCTCTACTTTTCGATAAGTTATTCTACCACTTCTTTACAAAAAATATTTGCTAGAAGCATTGGCCTTCCACCATCATTCTCACGTAATGTTTCATCTGCTAGAAGTACGGGCCTCCATCACCATTTTTACGTAATAATTCATCTGTTAGAAGTATTGATCTTCCACTACCATTTTCAGATAATGTTCCATCTGAACAACCTGCATATATTCTTTCTAGGTATTTTTTTAATCATTTTATCGTTCTATTTTTATTATTAAATTTGTATTTAACTGTGGTATGACATTTTAGTATTAATTTTATTTTTTTACATGTGATTTTATTTTTATATAACTTGTTATTATTTTTTTAGTTAGTTATAGCAAGTTTTTGACCTCAATAAAGAAGAAGAAAGTTCTAATAGGAGTAAAAAATAAAAAACAGCAACAAAATATACATTAACACATATTTTATATTTAATTTTTATTTTTACCTACCATATCATTTCCAATATTAGTGATTAGGTTATGTAAAATCAACATTTAATATTGGAAAGTATTTGTTATTATAGTTATTTTAATATTCATTCTGTTGTGTAAAAAAAATTATATTTTTTAAGTTATTTATCCAAATGCTACAACTTTAAAATAAGTACTTTTATAACTAAAAATTTAAATATAAAATAATTTATTTATAATTTTCTATTAATAAAATTTCTTATACTTACTTTAAGCTCTTTTTCTAAAAGAACTTATTTAAGTTATTTATCTAAATTAGACATATATATAAGTTATTTCTATATATAACTATTTCTGCCATTTTCAGTCATTAATAGTTTAATACAATATAAATGCAAATCATGACAATCAATATATGTCAAAGATTATTAAAAATGAAAACATTTTATTCCGACCCTTCAACAGCGTAATCCCAACTCTTCTCCATTATATTCTCCAAGTCATCGACGTAGGATTTGTGATTAACAACGATGCACTACTTCAATTATGATGGAATGCTTTTGGAGAATAATCTAAATGCATTATTCCTATTATTTTAAAACTAAAATGAAAAAAGATATATTTAATTTGTAAAGAATATAACGTGATGATCAAGTTTATCAATTTCACCCAACCCGTCTCATATTTTCTCCATTCTCTTGCATGTATATATAGATTATCTGTTTCAAATTTTTCTTTAATTTTTTCCGATTAATTGTTGAAGTAAAAGCAAAAGATAAGCTATTAAATCGAAAGCTTATATTACTAACAAAAATAATTCAAAAGATAAAACCAATAAATAAGTCACGGAAAAAAAAGACAAAAATCTAAAAATAATTTTAATGTTGTTTTTTATGCAGATTTTCTTATTATATAGTAATTTAATTGTATTAATAAGTGTTAGTCGAAAATAATTTATTTTGAAAAAGAGAGCATTTGAAGAGCTAATGAGCATATATGTTCGAGTAAGAGTTTGTCGTGACCAGTCAACAAGCTGATCAATATATTGAATTGAAGGATCAAAGGTCTTAGGGTTGCTTAGCAAAAAAAAAAAAACGAGAACGGTTACCTATAGATTAATGAACGTGGGAGTTACACTTCAATTTGATTGGTTGTCGATTTTTATAAATAGAATAAGGCTCGAAGGCACATAGGTTGAAACTTTGCTTATTATTCATGCACACTCACATTCCAGCGAATTTCTGAGTCTGCTTTGAGTCAATTTTCCTTCCACTTGTTTTTTACTTTTTATTTACATTTTCTGCAAGCTTTACTTCTTCACGTAGGTTTATTTTTCAAGCAACATTTAAGATTCCTATTCAATTTACATTCCAGTATTTTTATTATATTTCCATTTCGAAAGTCCTTTGTTCCAATCGAAAGTATTTTACTGCTTTATTTAAATTTAATGCAAACCATTTCAAATTCTGCCAATTTATTTTCAAAGCCTTTATTTACTGTTTTCAGATTTCCTTAAGTTTTTGTCCGAACGAAAGGTCTTTGATGCACTTTAAAAAACTGGTACTCCCAAAGAGAAGTAGGTTTCATTCCCAAACCGTTAGATATCGAACCATTTTTTGATTTGTTTAAAATCGACAAAACAATAAGAAAATTAAATTGGAAATATTCTTCATATCAAACAATATACATTGTGATTTTTTCATATTATTATTGTTACCTGTTAATTACTATAGATTAAGATTAAGAGTAACAATTAAAATCTTTTTTGGAGTACTAGATATATATTATTTTATAAATAATACTTGTATTATTACATTTATTTATATTAGCTCCCCAATCCCCATAGTCAAGCATGCATATTGGAAAATTTGTACATTTGAAGACCTTAACAACGTATTTGCTGGGATTAATTGATAGAGTGGACAGTTTTTTCACAATAGAAGATGAAAAATCTTTATTTTACTAAATACATTTTTCTATCAAAACTTTTCAATGACAGAAGAGAAGAATCATGCATGTACATTATATACTCTCACAATTTTGTTTGCAATATCATGTATATATGACCAATAAATCTGTTATGTGAGAAGTTTGTTAATGTTGCAAGTGTGAGAAGTGTTGAAGTTAGTCCCACATCAAAGAAAGCAAGGAAGAGTGAGGAGTTTATAAGTTGAGAGACCCATTAACTTGACATTTTAAGGTTTTGAGTTGGATGTGGTGTCTTCTCATCTTATATTATCTCACTTAATTCCTTCTCGAAATCTCCTTGGTGGTCGAGACAAAGACTTCTGGAATTTTTATTTGCAAAAGTGATACTGACTCCTTTAATTGTTGCAATCATAGAGGTTCAATGTATGCTTTGAAAATACTAATAATAATACAAATTGCTTTGAATCTTCATGGCTAGAAAATTTTTTATGTATGCTTTTGGTAATGAGCCACTAAAGTTATTGCATGATATGACAAAAATAATTAACCTGGAAAATATATTTTTGGATTTCAAATTGCCAATGGAACCATACATCTTATTGCCTCTTAAGACCAGAATTTTCAAATTCGATAGATTTTGGAGCCAATTGGGAAATGTATCTTCAAATTGCTTATTGCCAAGATTTAAATCCAGAAGATACATAGAATTGGCAAAGATTTCAGCAATAAACCTTTGAACTGGTTGCCATTGAGATCTAGTGTAAGATGTGATTTCACCACTTATTATGTGCCCTCAGAACTGATTATTTGATAAATCCAAAGTTCTCAAAGACGTTAAGGATAAAATTGATGACAAAATTGTCCCATTTAGTAAGTTACCATTGCAGTATAATTTGGTTAGATTAGAACAATCCAATAGAGGGAGTTGAGTTAAGGTAAACAATGAAGATGACAACTTCTTTTCAAAATTGTTATCCCCAATAGAAAGAATTCTCAAGTTGGTTAGCTTATCAACCACATTTGGAAGTTGAGCCCTAAGCTTATTCCTTGAAAGATCCAAATAAACAAGATGCTCAAGATTTGACAGAAATGATGGCAACTTCTATTATGTTTTTTTCTTTCTTTTTTTTTTCTTTCTCTCTCATTCATTATTGTTAATGGTGAAGACGCGCTGAAGACAAAAGTGCAGCATGGGAAGTTTGGAAACTACGTGAAAACAATGTTATTTGATTAGTTAGTGATGAGAATAATGAACAATTGAGAAAGAAAGTGGAAAAACAAGTGCATGCAAAGTCAACAAAGTAGAACCCACTACGTGTAGAAGAATTGTCCATTTACTTTTTGAAGATTTATTAATTGATTGTTTTACCCAAATCTTATCTAGAATTAAACTCACTGCATACAAGTATAATGAAATATAATAGAATTTTATTTGAAATTCCTGGAATAATAAATAATTATTTAATTAGAATGAATAATGCACTATATATATAATCCACTGTTTGGTGTTTAGTTTTAGGAACATAGTTATAAAGACATCAGTGAGTGTTTTATATAGCTGTATTATTTAATATAATGACATATTAATATATAAATTTGAAGGTACTTATTGAATATGAGAATCATAAATATGTCTACACCAATAAGCCTCGTAACTCAATTGAGATTAGCCCTTTTTGCAAGTTTTGAAATCATGGGTGTAGTGATGATCATCATGATAATAAGGGATTGATCTTTCTCTACTTAATTAACTCCCCTATCTGTTCAAATGTTTGCACATTTACACACTTCTTAGAAAAGTATAAATACCCTTGACACTTTGAGACATGTTTAAAGTAAAGAATCAAATTACAAACAGAAACTGAAACAGAATTTCCATGTAATAATGATCTTGATAGTGTTCTACTTGTTTCAATGAAGTTGTACATAACAAGTTGTTCTTGCACGCATGATCTTCCTTTTGATCCTTTTACCTCCAAAGATTCTCACAAGCCATTGAGGCTTTCTAATTCAGAAAACACAAAGCATATTTCAAATACCATTCCACATGCATATCCTATTTCTTTTCAGCCTCAGAAGATGGATATATATTGTTGTTGAGGGAAATTGTTGTTGCATTGAATTGATAATGAGAATTCACATAGATCCATGTTTCTCTTGTAAGAATTGTTTAAAAATGTATCAAACTGTTTTCTTCGAGGTATTGATCCCTCGAGAAAGTTGCTGGAAAGATTTATGACTTAAAAGAGAAATTAGAAGGGTCAGCTTAGTAGGAATTTTCCCGGTAAGCATATTTGAGGAGAGATCTAATGATTTGAGATTTATCAAATAATAACAATTAGAAAATTATTAATTTAAAATCATTGGATTAGACAAAACAATGAGAATTCAATTCGATCATGTTTGTTCAAGTAGGTTGCAAATAAAAATTCGTTGCTCATATAACATGTCATCATTTCTGTTCTTAGGATATAAATTATAGCTTCTCTGTTTTTGTTAGTTTAATCATATTAAAATAGATCAGAAAAACAACATAAGATATTGAGTAATGTATTTGGACGGTGCAAGAAGAGTAAGAAAGAAACACTTAATATGATCAAATCACAATTTACTTGCAACATTTCTTACAATATAGAACAAGCACTTACTTAAATATGTTGGACCAATTGAAGACATATCTGTCTCATCCAATCCAATCTCTCTTAAATATATTGTGTTTTGCAGCAACCTCATCAAAGTAGTTTCTTCCCACATTAAACCATGAGAAAAAAAAGAGAGATCAAGTGATTGTAATTTGGAAAGGTGTGAGATTTGAGAAGGAATTTCACCTTCAAACCCACAATAAGATAAATTCAAGTGTGTGAGACTCACAAGCTTACCAAACTGAGATGGCAATACTGCAAGTGAGATCAAGGCCACTCACGTGACCAGCAGAGAGTGGCACGTGACGCCCATCCATGAGCAGCAATCTCACCCATTATCCCATGTCCTCATTTCCGGATAAACATGGGGGCAGAAATAAGCAGAATAATCATCATCCACATAAAACTATGATCATATATAAATTGTTAACATAACAATTATTAAAAAATGTTCATGTGTGTTTTAGTTTAGAGTAGAAATGATGCACTTAAGATTAGTTAATTGGATTGCATTGCATCTTAGTTGGATATAAATCCTCATTAGTTGCTTATTATTTTCCATTATATCATTCTTGCCTCTTTTCTTCAGTCCCAAGTAAACCAGTTTCTGTTGAATCAAATCAATATCAGGCCATGGGGTCTCTTTTGTTGCTGCAATTTCAAATCTTTTTGTATCTACATCTGTTCTTCACTTCTTTCTCTTAGTCTTTGTCTTTGTCTCCGCCTTTATGCCATCCTGACCAAAACTCTACCTTGCTTCAACTCAAGAACTTGCAAAAAGTTGATGGATGGGAAAATGGAACAGAGTGCTGTTTGTGGCCTGGTATCACGTGTGAATCCATGTTTGGTTGCATTGTAATATTTATATTTTTTAGTGCTTCACATCTCAAATACTTTGTCACAATAGCATACCTTTTATAAACAATACATATTGAACTCTTTAATCATTAATATTATATTTGTTCTTCTTTAGTATTGTAAACAGAGAAGTAGTACTATTACTGGACACAACATTTTAATTATAGAGAACAACCTAATCGGACTGATCAAATAATTGATTAAGAATTAAAGTATGTAAAGTATTCTCTATCTTCACCGGAGTTTTATCCTCTTATTTCTAACTAAGTATAGATGGTTTAATTTTCGTTTTGAATATAAAAACATTTTCAACTTGCATTGGGAGTTGGGACCAGCTATTACTTGATGATGGATACCAGAGAATTAGTATTTTTTTTTATCAAACTGTTTTAGATTGACATCAGTTAAAAAAAGAAAAAAAAAAAAACAATCAGATTGTGTTGGAGATATTCCTAATAGTTTGGCAATTGTTCTAATATAATTACTAAAACACCTTACCTCCTAACCGCTAAACAAAAAATCAGTTGCGTGCTCATATAATACCCATGCATAATAATGATATAGTTGCTCTAGTCTTCTAGATACTTGGAAGGTGCAAGTGAAGAAGTTTTGGACACAGAAACTTACACACACACACACATATATAATTATGAGAAAAAATACTTTGAAAACAAAATTCACTTGCAACATTTCTTACAACTATAGAACAAGTACTTGCTATAAATATTGTCAAGACTTGTAGACATCCATAAAATAAAAGTACGACACTAAATTTAACAAAACATACAAAACACAACAGCAAAAGACATAAACTTATTACAAATTTACATTGCAACAAAAAGCTGAAACAGAGTTGTTCTTGCACGCTGGCGGTTTCGACGGCTCCTCCTTTTGGTTCTTTTACCTCCAAAGAGGACCACTAGCCATTGAGGCTTTCCAATTGAGAAAACACAATATCCCAATCCTATTCCAAGTACCATTCCACATGCATATCCTATTGCCACTGGTTTCCAACCAAATTCAAATTTGTCTTCAGCCTCAGAAGATGGATATTGTTGCAAAGGGACATTGTTGTTGCATTGAATTGACAATGGAAATCCACATAACCCCATGTTTCCCTCATAGGAATCATTTGAAAATGTATCAAATTGTTTTCCTCTGGGTATTGGTCCCACCAACTGGTTTTGGGAAAGACTCAAGACTTCAAGAAAGTTCAGATTTACCAATTCAGTAGGAATATCCCCAGAAAGCATATTTGAGGAGAGATCCAATGATTGAAGATTTGTCAAATTTCCCAAAGAGTGGGGAATATGACCAACAAGTCTGTTATGAGAAAGATTGAGGCCTATGAGTCCATGAAGCTCCCCAAAATCATCTGGAATCTCTCCTTCAAATTTGTTTTCTGACAAATCGATAATTGCAAAGGCATATGGAATTTTCGTAAAAGTAAGACTGACTCTTTTAATTGTTGCAATCATAGAATTGACATATTCTTTTGCTGTGTCGCTAAAAGTAAGACTTATCCAACCTGTTTCAATATAAAACAAAGGGCTTTGCACATCATGAACAATCTTCATGGCTTGAAAATTTTGTATGTATGCTTTTGGTAATGAGCCGCTAAAGTTATTGCATGATATGTCAAAAATAATCAAACTTGGAAATATGTTTTCAGATTTCAAATTTGCAATCTGACCGTACAACTTATTGCCTCGTAAGACCAGTATTTCCAAATTTGATATATTCTGAAGCCAATTGGGAAATGTGTCCTCAAATTGATTGTTACCGAGATCCAAATCCACAAGTCCTGAGCATTTGGACAAAGATTTCGGCAATAGACCTTCCAAATTGTTGCCATTGAGATTCAGTGTAGTAAGATCCAAAAAGGTATCTGGCAAAGTTCCATGAAGTTTGTTCATTTGTAGATCCAAATCTCGAAATGCAAGGGATGAGCTATTGGCAAGGCACTGTGGAAATGTTCCTGTGAATTTGTTGTGGGACAAGTTGACAATGTACAGAGAGGTTGCATTACAAAAGAAGGAAGAAATGTCATCAGCCATCGAGTTGAAACTAAGATCAAGGTATTCAAGTCGATACCACGGGAAATGGTCCATCAATGTAACATTGTTATGTGCGAGATTCAAATAAGTTAATGAATCCATACCATGTATCCATTCTGGCACTTTTCCCTGAAGACTATTGCTGGACAATTTAAGAAAATCTAAATTTGGAAATTTTCCTGAGAATTCCAACCAACCAGTAATATTGCTAGAAAGCAACTGCAGTGTCTTCAAATTGGAGAAAGTGTGATTCACACTAGTTTCAGATTTTAGCAATAATGAATTACAACCTGAAAGATAAAGATACTCCAAGTTTTGAAGCTTAGAGAAGAGTGGGAAGTGGACAATACCGCTCCAGTTATCTGAAGACAAGCACAAATGAGTAAGGTTGACAAGATGGAAAATGGATTCAGGAAAGTTTCCTTGGAGTTCATTGTTGCACAAGTCTAAATGGTCCAAGGAATAAGATGTAATTTCACTTATGTGCCCTCTGAATCTGTTATTTGATAGATCTAAGTATCTCAAAGACTTGAGAGATAAGGCCCATTGAGGAATTGTGCCATTTAATAAGTTGCCTTTTAAGAATAATTGAGTGAGATTTAAAAAGGCTACTTTGTCAGGTAGTGGTCCCTCAATTTCATTATGAGAACAATCCAAGGAAGAGAGTTGAGTTAAGGCAAATAATGAGGATGGCAACTTCCTTTGGAAATTATTATCCCAAAGGCCAAGGGATTGCAAATTGGTTAGCCTATCAAACACATTTGGAATTTGACCAGTAAACTTATTTTCTGAAAGATCCAAGTAAACAAGATGATGAAGGTTTGAAAGAAATGATGGGAACGAACCAGTGAATGCATTGGCTGAAAGGTCCAAGTAAGTGAGATGCTGAAGGTTTGAGAGCAATGATGGGATTGAACCATTGAATCCATTTTCAGACAAGTCCAAAAAAGTTAGCTGTGTGAGGTTAGAAAAGGAATCAGGGATTTGTGATCCTAGGGATTGACACCATGAAAGATCCAAAAAACTAAGAGAAGCACTGCAATTCAACTTTGGAACATGGACTTGAATGTTGGATAGCTGGAGCTCATAAAGATTGGGTAAACAGAGAATGTGACTAGTCAAGTATCCCCTTATTTCAGTATCAACAAGACTAAGAGTAACCAAAGAGAAAGAGAAAGACCAATTGGACAAAGGCTTTGGTGTTAAGCTAATTGAAGACATGTCTGTTTCATCCAATACAATCTCACGCAAAGCTGTTGCATTTTGCAACATTCTTTTCCAACTTGTTTCTTTCCACATCAAACCATAATTAAAAGAGAGATCAAGTGATTGTAATTTGGAAAGGTGTGAGATTTGGGAAGGAATTTCACCTTTGAATTGACAATCAGATAAATTCAAGTGTGTGAGACTCACAAATCTACTAAACTGAGATGAGAATGGAGAATGATTGAAAAAATTGAAAGCAAGGTTGAGTGTTTGGAGATGAGTAAGATGAAAAAGAGTGCTATTGGGATTCATATTACCTACAAGTGCACCACAACTGAGATCGAGGCCAATCACGTGACCAGACACAGAGTGGCACGTGACACCCATCCATGAGCAGCAATCTGTCCCATTCTCCCATGTACTCGTCTTTGGATAAACATGAGGCCAGTCACAAGCATCATAATATTCAAAAAAGGAAGGGTTAAAAATGAATTGGGTCTTAAAGTGAAGCAAGGCAGAGCTGTCTTGGGAATGGCATAGATGAGAAGACAAACATGCAAAATGGAACATCATAAACATATACACACACAACACCACTCTAACAACCAACAACATGAAATGCCCCATTGATTATTGATTGAAGCTTTTGCTTATTTTATGTATGTATATATGGCTTACTTGAAAATGGTATTGGTATGTCACTCATCGATTAGGATCCATCTATTTATGGATATTTTTTTAATTAGAATTACAACACCTGCCACCTATACCCAGTCAATGCATGATTTCTATATTAAAATATAGAGTAAAGTGACAATTATATCATGTTGATTTTGGACTAATTAATTAAAAAAAAAAAAGTACTAATTAGGTCTTTTAAAATAATAAATGATAAACATGTGCTTTTGTTAATGAATAGTGTGAAACAAAATAAAATTGTTCATGTATTTCGTTATTTACAGTAATGTATGTCTCGTTATTGTCACATAAGCAAAAAAATATATAATTTTAGATAGTGACATATTTATTATCTTTTGAGTTTTCATATATCTTTTTATCAACTGCTCCTTATTATTTATTACTAATCCTATCAAAATAAGTGAATTTTTGCTCCGAAAGACAAAAGAGAAAAAAAAAAAAAACCCACCTCCTCTCGAAAGAAAAAAAAAAAAGTATTCGAGCCACCCTCACAATATCCACCATGCATTGGTGTGAAGCTTGACCAAAAAAGCTTGACTTCAGTGCTTTTTTCTTTAAATTTAATTTTTAAGGCATTGATTTATTAATGTAAATATCCATTTTCTCAAAACGATATCATTTTAGTTGTGGAAAAGAATAATATGTGTAAAAAAAATTAGATAGTTAAAGCCGCTTGGTCAATTATTTTTTGTTAGGAACCATTGGTCTTTCATGACAATGACTAATTGAATATTCATTAACTTTATTTATATTAGAGGTTTTTAAAATATTCATTGAGAATATAATTCAATTACAATTTGTTTGAAAAAGTAACATTGGATTTGTTATAGAGATGGAAATGAAGTTATGGGTGAAAATTACAAAAATAATGTGCTTTTAATGCAAATTTTCTTATATAGTAATCATCTACTAATATATTCTATTATGTTAATAAGAAAATTAAATTGAAAATATATATCCTTTGGATAAAATAGCTTCAAGATCCCGTCTCTATTTATATCCAATTTATTTTTTTGTTTACATTCGGTATTGTAAATTTATTCTATTTTATTCAAATCTGTTTTATTCTATTTTTTTTCCTTTCTCTCTCATTCGTTATTGTTAATGGTGAAGACGCGCAGAAAACAAGCGCATGCAAAGTCAACAAAGTAGAACCCACTATGTGTAGAAGAAATGACCATTTACTTTGAAGATTTTGTAACGTCTTTGGCGGGATTAGTTTGTGGTAAAAATTTATGTGTAGTTGTCTTTCGTATAAAATTAATAGTTAAAAATTGTTAGTCGGTGAAAATATGTTTATTTAGTTTTGTTTTGCTTAAATTTGTTGACATGTGTGGTTGTTTAGTTAGTTTTTGTTTAAATCTAAACTTATTTCGGTTCGTTTGTGAATTAACATGTTCTCTTGATACTACTTTTAAGTATTGACTAAATTTTTTATTTTTTAAAAAATTTCGGTTCAATTCTTAGTTTAATTTAGGTTCATTTAGTTTCGTTTCATTTGAATTTGCTGAACTTGTTCATATGTGATTATTTAGTTAGTTTTTGTTCAAATCTAAACATATTTCGGTTCATTTGTGAATTAATTGAGATTCATTTGATATTGTTGTTAAGTATTGACCACATTTTTTATTCCTTAAGAAATTTCGGTTCATTTCTTAATTTAATTTAGGTTTCATTTAGTTTCGTTTCACTTGAATTTTTCCTCCTCGTCTTTCACTTCGTCTTCTTCTTCTTTTTCATTTTTTTCTTTATTTTTTCCTTATTTTGTTTTCTTAAAATTCTTCTTGATTTACTCTCTTGATAGAATAAAACCAAGAAGAAAGAACGCGAAGAAGAAGGAGGAACACGAAAAAAAAAAGGAAGAAGAATGCGAAGAAGGAGAATGAGAAATGTGAAGTAGAAGAAGAAGAAAGAAGAGGAGATAAATGCAGCCATGTAGGAACGTTTATATAGTTGGAGCGTATATTTATACTCCACTAATGAAACTGATTTTTATTGAGTTTAGACCAACTTAGTTTGATTTGGTTGCCAAAAAAACTTAAATGTATTTCTATGTGTTAATTATTTTTAAAATAAATACATAATATTAAATATAATAAATATATAATTTTAAATATTATATATATAAAATTATAGATATTAAGTTATATTTAATAATTTTGGATTATTCTTTCTCGAGTTAGAGAGAAACATAATTGTATTGATCAAATAATTGATTAAGCGTCAAAATATGTAAAGTAACTTTGACCGAGCAAGAACTTTTCTGTCTTTTTTTTTTCCTACTTAGCAAAATTAAAGTGAGTTCAAAAGTAATGGCCACCCAAAGAAAGTAAGTTGTTAAAATGTTGCATCATGCATGTACGCGTTATCTTTGATAAAGTTACTAGTGTATGTATGGCCCTTACCTATTTTAATTTTTGTGGTTCTTTTGAGTAATTGATTGCTTGAAAATCAGGTTGTGCTTCACCGTATACCAGAGTTTAATTCTAACAAAGTGCTGGATGGTCTAATTTTCGTTTTGAGTATACACAAATTTTCAACTTGATGGTGGATACCACAATTATTAATTGATTAAACAAGAATGTCTTTAACTAATTTGGATTGGTTGAATGGTCAGCTCACTCATCCACTTAAACAAATATTGGGAGTTTGAACTCTGTTTTGTGCATGCAGCAACTCATAAATAGAGCTTTGATCTGCGACGGGCTTGAAGTATACCATTATTTTTCCTAAATTTCATCTTTCTTTCTTTTTGTTTTTTCCTCGTTTATCTTGTTATTATTTCTGTTCTTATAACAGTTCTTATAATATTTAGCTTCTCTGTTTTGTTGGCTTAATATGTTTAAATAGACCATAGAAGAATTTAGAGCTGAATATGCATGAAAACTGAAAACTATACTATATTAGAAGGTGCAACTATAGTGAAGCAGAGACACTTATATTCATTAAAAACATAATTTACATGCAACATTTCTTACAACTATAGAACAAGTATTCACTATAAATATCAAGAAGACATGCATAAAGTAAAATAAAAGTACAACATGAAATCAAATAAAACATAAAAAACAAAACAACACAAGACACAAACGTGTTACACACTTAGATTACTACCAAAAGCCAAAACAGAGTTGTTCTTGCATGACGATTTGCATGACTCCTCCTTTTGATCCATTTACCTCTGAAGATGATCACAAGCCATTGAGGTTTTCCAACTGAGAAACCACAAAATCCCAAGCCAATTCCAAGCACCATTCCAAATGCATATCCTATTGCCACTGGTTTCCAACCAAATCCAAATTTATCTTCAGCCTGAGAAGATGAATATTGTTGCAAGGGGACATTACTGTTGCATTGAATTGTCAATGGAAGTCCACAGTCCTATGTTTCCCTTATAGGAATTGTTTGAAAATGTATCAAACTGTTTTCCTTGAGGTATTGATCCCTCAAGATGGTTGCTGGAAAGATTCAAGACTTCAAGAAAAATTAGATTGGTCAACATTTGTCAAATTTCCCATAACATGTGGAATAGGACCAATGAGGTTGTTATGTGAAAGGTTGATGCTTTTGAGTGCTTGAAGCTCTCCAAAAACATCTGGAATCTCTCCTTCAAAGTTGTTACTTGATAAATCAATATTTGCAAAGGCATTTGGAATTTTTGTCAAAGTGATACTAACTCCTTTAACTGTTGTAGTCATAGAATTATCATATTCTAGTTCAATGTTGCCTTCTCCTGAACCTGAATCACTTTGAAGATAATAATACAAACTGCTTTGAATCTTCATGGCTTGAAAGTTTTGTATGTATGCTTTTGGTAACGAGCCACTAAAGTTATTGCTTGATATGTCAAAAATAATCAAACTTGGAAATATATTTTCAGATTTCAGTTTGACAATGGAACCGTACAACTGATTTCCTTGTAAGACCAATATTTCAAAATTTAATAGATTCTGAAGCCAATTGGGAAATGTATCTTCAAATTGATTATTACCAAGATTCAAATCCATAAGATCTGTGCAATTGGCCAAAGATTTTGGCAATAAACCTTTGAACTGGTTGCCATTCAGATTAAGTGTAACAAGATCTTCAAAGGTATCTGGTAAAGTTCCATGAAATTTGTTCATTTGCAGATCCAAATTCCTAAGGGATGAGCTATTGGCAAGGCACTGTGGAAATGTTCCTATGAATCTGTTGTGGGACAAGTTGATAACATTTAGAAAAGTTGCATTACAAAAGAAAGAAGAAATGTCATCATCCATCAAGTTGAAGCTAAGATCAAGGTACTCAAATTGATACCATGGGAATTGATGACCTATTGATGTGAACATGTTGTGTGAGAGTTTCAAATGAATTAATGAATGTATATCATGTATCCATTTCGGCACCTTTCCTTCAAGTTTATTATTGGACAATTCAAGATATTTCAACTGTGGAAAATTTCCAGAGAATTTTGAATAACCAATGATATTGTTGGAAAATAACTGTAGTGCTTGCAAATTGAAAAAAGTGTAATTAACACTTGTTTCAGATTCTAGCAATAATAAACTGCAACCTGAAAGGGAAAGATACTCCAAATTTTGAAGCTTGGAGAAGAGTGAAAAGTGGGTAGTACCACTCCATTTGTTTGAGGACAAGCACAAATGAGAAAGGTTTACAAGATGAAAAATTGTTTCTGGAAAGTTTCCTTGGAGCTTATTGTTGCACAAGTCTAAATATTCCAAGGAATAAGATGTGATCTCACCACTTATGGGTCCTATGAACTGATTTTTTGATAGATCGAAAGTTCTCAAAGACTTAAGGGAGAAAATTGATGATGGAATTGTCCCATTTAATAAGTTACCTTCTAGGAATAATTCAGTGAGATTTGAAAAGGCTACTTTGTCAGATAATGGCCCCTCAATTTGATTAGAAGAACAATCCAACTGAGAGAGTCGAGTTAAGGTAAACAATGAAGATGGCAACTTTCCTTGGAAATTGTTATCATGAAGAGAGAGAGTTTGCAAGTTTGTTAGCCTATCAAACACATTGGGAATTTTTCCACTAAGATTATTCCTTGAAAGAACTAAGTAAACAAGATGATGAAGGTTTGAAAGTGATGATGGAATTGAACCATTTAAAAAACTGTCCACCAAAATCAAGGAAGTAAGATATGTTAGATTGAAAAATGATGAAGGAATAGGCCCATGAAAATTACATTCTGAAAGATCCAAGATACTAAGAAGAGAAGTATTACAATTCAACTTTGGAACATGAACCTGAATGCCTTGATTAGCACCTAGATTGAGTTTTTGAAGATTTGGTAAACAGAATATATCACTTGTCAAATAACCACTTATTTTAGTATGAACAAGACTAAGAGTAACCAAAGTGGAAGACAAGTTGGCAATCAAAGACAAAGGACCTGGTGTTGGACCAATTGAAGACATGTCTGTTTCATCCAATACAACCTCTCTCAAAGATGTTGTGTTTTGCAGCAGCCTCTTCCAAGTGGTTTCTTTCAAAGATAAAGCATAATTCCAAGAGAGATCAAGTGATTGTAATTTAGAAAGGTGTGAGATTTGAGAAGGAATATCACCTTTGAAAGCACAATAAGACAAGTTGAGGTGTGTGAGACTCACAAACCCACCAAACTGAGATGGCAATTCAGAACCATAGATAGAATTGTAAGCAAGGCTAAGTGTTTGGAGATGAGTAAGATAGAAAAGAGTGCTGTTAGGATGAATATTACCTACAAGGGCACTGCAACTGAGATCAAGGCCAATCACGTGACTAGACACAGAGTGGCACGTGACTCCCATCCATGAACAACAATCTGTTCCATTGTCCCATGTCCTCATCTTTGGATAAAGATTGGGACACAAATGCTCATAATATGTATTTTCATAAAAGGTAGTGTTTGTAATGAGTTGGGTCTTGAAGTGAAGTAAAGCAGAATTTTCATAAGGATGACATGAATGTGAAGACAAACATGCAAAATGGAACATCATAAGAATCAACAAAATGAAACAACCCATTGATTATTGATTAAAAGTTGTGCTTATTTTATGTATTTATTTGATATGTCACTCATCAATCAAGATCCATCTATTTATAGATAAATTTTTTTACTGGGATTACAAGCACCTATGCCAACCATTATTAACCATAGATATTCATACCATCCCAATCTATCAATGTCAAGAGTTAAGACTAAATCAAATTCTAAGTTTTATTCTAACGAGAGACTTAGATATATTTGGTTCTTATTCTTGGTGGAAGTAATTGTACATATGAAGAGTAATATATTTGTTAGGATAAATTGATGTTGTTCCAATATGAATCTAGAAAAAGACTTTGTCTTAGACTAATATATTATACAAAGCAATATTAGCAAATCAATTTTGTTCACGCAATATCAATATCAGTTAAATTTTAGTCACAAAAAAATATCAGTTAAATTTTTTAAAATTATTTTAAATTATAGATCATATTAAATCNNTATTCCAAATGAACATTTTATTCCGACCCTTCAACAACGTAATTCTAAGAGGATCTGTGATTAACAACGATGCGGTACTTCAATTATGATGGAATGCTTTTGGAAAATAATCTAAATACTTTTTTTTTTGTGACTATCTAAATGCTTTATTCCTTATTATTTTAAAACTAAAATAAAAAAATATTTAATTTGTGAAGAATATAATAATGTGATGATCAAGTTTATTTGTTTTCACCCGACCCATCTCATATTTTCTCCATTCTCTTGCATGTATGTAATATATATAGATTATCTGTTTCAAATTTTTTTTAAAATTTTTTTGCCGATTAATTGTTGAAGTAAAAGAAAAGGATAAAGTATTAAATAGAAAGATTATATTACTAACAAAAATAATTCAAAAGATACCACCAATAAATAAGTCAGAAAAAAAAAGTGACAAAATTCTAAAGATAATTTTACTGTTATTTTCAATGCAAATGTTCTTATAATATAGTAATTTAATTATGTTAATAAGAAAATTAAATTAGAAATATTATTCAGATCAAACAAAATACATGGTGAATTTTTCATATTATCATTGTTACCTGTTGATTACTGTAGATTAATGTTATAACCGAAGAAAAAAAAAAGAAGAGGGGTTTAATGAGTCACGTGACTCACCCCCTCCCCAACCCCACTTATTTTCTTTCACCCGAAACCCTTCTCCCTCTTCTTCAATTTCATTTTTTCTTCTTTTTCTTTTTCTTTTCCTTCTTCTTCTCCCTTTCCATCTTCTCATCTCTTCTTCTTGAAATCATACACTATGATTAAATCCACTTCTTTCATTTTACTTCCTTCTCTTTCTCTTCTCTTTTTTATTTTATTCATTCAAATTTCTTTTATCACAATCCTAAATCATGGAGCTTCAACCTATTTAATGAAAAAAGTATTCAACTTTTGAGTTTTGGTTATTATTGAGACTTTAAAGTAACTCTTTGACTCAATAATTAGCTATATTTCAAATTTTTAGCATCCTTATACTTGTGAGTATAGCAAAATCCGAATTAGGGTTATTAGGGTTAGAAAATTTGGGGCTTTTGTCAAGGTGAGTAAGATTATGTTAATTGACGATATTAGTAGCTCACAAATATCATTATTGTCATATTTCTAGAGTTGTAGTAGAGTTATTGGACATCATTTGGTAGCTCGTTGACGAGCTCAGAGTTGCTTCCGGTTCTTTGGAATCAAGTTGTGAGTGGATATTATATCTATAATTGTTTTTAAATATATTATTATCAATATCTATGTTGAATCATTAATTTTGAAGTTTGAAAATATTTTATTATTGTGATTTTTGAATTTCTAAAAATAAATATTGATTTGTGAAACTTACAATTTTATAAAAAATACACACGAGACGATATTTATATATTTTGTAAAGTATAAATGTTTTCTTATTTGACTTATTTAAATTTTAATTAAATTTTAGTATGCAATCTTATATATATTAATTTGTTATGGAATTTGGTAGTATATTATAAGCATTAGATATTTTATAAGTGATTTGGTTTGGATTGGTTTGGGAGACTCTGACTAGAAACCCGTAATTAACGGCGGTTATGACGTTAACCTAGATGCATCTGGTTCAGACCTCAGCTAGCAGGGGCGTTGCTAGCCTAACGTGTAGGCCACACGTTGGATCTGTTATACCGTACGGACACACTAGAGGAAAGGGCTACCCTTAGAGGTGGAGCCGCCCTAGGTGTGTAATATTTGATTTGATTTGACTTCTGGAATGAGAACTCCCATTTCAGTTCATCCGCTTAACTACTTATCTATTTGTTTGCATAATTAATTCATATAAATTTCTCATCTCTGAAAGGAAAGATAATTTTTAAGGTAAACTCTGTATTGTCTTGTGTGGGTTATAGATGTAATGTTTGCTCACTGACTTGTAAAACTCACCCTATTATATTCCCATGTTTTTCAGATACAGGAGTCATTCCAGGTTCCATTCCACCTCAGTAGATCTTAGTCATTTTGGTGAGCCCTTCTTTTTTCCAAGGGTTAAGTAATTATGTAATGGAACCTTTGCTCAAAATTTAGATTATGTCAATGCTCCATATGTCACAGGCAGGATCCTCGTGTGGTTTATGTTATTTTGAATCTTGAACTGTTTAGATAGTAATTATAAGTTGGTTATGTAAGACTTATGAATTTAACTATATACTCTAGTTATCAACTTGATATATATATGATGCATGTTTTGGATATATTTGGTTGTGGATATGGTTAGAATATGTTGTTGTTGTTGTCTTTAGAAATGGATGTTTATTATTGATACAAGGAGTTAATATCTATGTTGGTAAGGTCCTAAAAACAGAGGAGGTTCTGTCCGATTTTCTGCTGAGGGACTTGTCCCTTGAACGCCAGTCATGGCTTGGTTCGGGCTATGACAATTAAGATTAAGAGTAACAATAAAAATCTTTTTTGGAGTACTAGATATATATTATTTTATAATAATACTTGTATTATTACATTTATTTATATGGGAAACTAAAAACATTTTTAAAATAAGACGTTTTAAACGTCTTTATCTAAGTGGCTCCTTATTTATATTAGCTCCCCAATCTCCATAGTGAAGCATGCATTGAAGGAAGGGTTGGAAAAATTGTGCATTTATTTGAAGACATTAACAACGTATTTGCTGGGATGAATTGATATTACGATATTGTGGTTCAACATTTCTTATTGTAGGGCATAACCACTTTCAATGTGTTGCTTTCTATTCCATAGCCAATGAATTTAGTTAATACATTCATATCCTGTTTATTATATTAATGGAATGGACAGTTTTTTCACTATAGAAGATGAAAAATCATTATTTTACTAAATACATTTTTGTAAAATCCCTACAATACCCCTTGTTCCTCTTTTTTTTTCAAACCAAACCCTAACCCTCTTCTAACACACTCACTCACCTCTCACTACCGCACACACTCTCACTCCCCTCACACCCTCTTCCTCATAGCACACACACAGATTTGGACTGGCTTCAAAGGAGTCTAATAGGTGGTATGACGAAAGCGATTGACTATAAATCGTTAAACACCATGATTAGAAAGAATTTACCGCAAGTTGTAGAAGTACGAGAATTAGGAGCATACAAAGCTCTCCTGACCTTTGATAGTATATTAAGTGCTGAAGAAGCATACACCTTCAAGTTGGACAATATCTTGAAGTGTTTCCAAAGCGTGTGGAGATGGGATGAGGAGGAAAGGAGTGAAACTCGGAGAGTATGGCTAGAGTGCTTTGGTGTTCCGTTGCATACTTGGTCAGCAGAAACGTTCAAGCTGATAGGAAGTCAATGGGGAGAGGTTGTTGGGTGTGACGAAGCCACAGCATCATGCATCTCGTTTAGTGTGGGACGTACGGTGAGTGGGAATTGTTTGACTGACCTGGGAGGATACCACCGAGCTGGCGAGCAAGGAAGCAGCTCTGTCGATTGCAGGGGTTCACGAGCCATGGTGGGGAACCAAGCATCTGAAAGAGGGATGACAGGCGGCTGTCCGAAGCTTCCCCTGCAATCTGATATCCCAATGAAAGTGAAGGCAGATCTTGGACCCTCCAGGAAGGAAATGTGGGAATGTAGTACTAAGGAGAGGGGTACGTTAAGGGGGAAGGTTGCCATAGGGTACCGAGTTGAGCCCCTTGAAAATGGTGAACATGCACTAGAGGCCGACGCAACTGGGGTACTGGTAAGGCTTGAGGAAGGAAGTGGCGAGAATGGGATGGATGGTGATTTTAGTATTGAAAAACAGGTTGCTGAGGGCGATGGCACGACTGGGAGGAAGATCGATATTGATTCTGGCCACCATGAGCACTGTGGTGGGAATGCTTTGAGCAGAGAAGAGCAAATACTCGAAAATAAGAGGGCATGGGAACTGGCAGTTGAATCCGGAGCAGAGCAATACAATGAAGATGATGATATAATGGCAATTTTGCAAGAACAGAATGAAGCACTAGATCAGAAGAGGAGATTGGCCAAGCAGAAAGAAAAGGCTCGGAGATGTCGACCAAAAAATTTTAAAAAGGTGTGTAAAAAAGTTTTATTATGATTTTTAGCTCTTGGAATGTTAGGGGGTTAGGAGGGGTGGGAAAATTGAGCATGGTTAAAGAGCTAAAGAAGAAACAGAAATTGAATATGTTAGGATTGGTTGAGTCTAAAATGCAAGCTGTGACTAAGTTTGATGTAGTACGAATTTGGGGAAGCGATGCAGTGGGGTGGGAGTTTGTAAATGCGGAAGGCACATCGGGGGGTCTACTATTGATGTGGGATATCATGCTATTTAGAATGAATAACTGTTACAAAGGGGAGAGATGGTTATGTGTGGAAGGAGTCCTTTTGAAAAATGATTATCGTTGTGCTTTTTGTTTGGTATATGGTGCTCATACTAGAGCAGGAAAACTTGCTGTGTGGGAGGAACTGAGCTTTATAGCTGGGTTATGTCAAGTTCCGATATGCTACATGGGTGACTTTAACGAAGTTACACAGGTTGAAGAGAGGAAAGGTCAGGACCGATTAACAGCATCAGCCGAAGATTTTAAGAGTTGGATTCAGGATATGCAGTTAGTGGATTTACCCTTGAATGATCGCAAATATACATGGTTTAGAGGCAGCTCTTGCAGTCGTATTGATAGGGTACTTGTGAGCTTAGAATGGACGGAGGAATTTCCAGAGATTCGATTAAAAGGGGGACCGAGAGGCCTATCAGATCATTGTCCACTTATAGTTCAGAATACCGTATGCAGAGATGGTCCGCGTCCATTTCGAAGTTTAGATTCTTGGTTTACCCATGAAGGTTTCTTAAGAATGGTCAGAGAGGAATGGAGGAACCTGGGTGAGGTGCAATTCACAGATAAGCTGAAAGCTCTTACGGTGCCTTTGAGAAGATGGCATAAGGATAAATTCGGTGACATGGATAAGAAAATTCAGCACTTTGAGGAGGAGATCAGGAAGGTAGATGAGCTGGCTGGAAATGGAGTATATGATGGTACATCGGAGGCCAGAAGGAAGGCTCTAGTAAGCTGTTGCAAGCAGTGGTATGTCAGAAAAGAAGTACATTGGAAGCAGATGTCACGCTCCAAGCATGCGAAGAATATGGATCAAAATACTAGATACTTTCATAACTTGGCGTCGGCAAGAAGGAGGAACAATAGAATTGATGCCCTGATAATTAACGGTAGGTTGGTGAGGAATCAATCTCGGATCAAGATTGCTATCCGAGACTTCTATAAACATTTGTATCACCAGGAGAGATCACCGGTGGTGGGATTTAGGGATGGACTGGTAAATCAGATCGATGAAGAGGAGTCCATAGCTTTGGAGAGATTACCGACTTCAGAGGAGATTAGAGAGGCAGTTTGGGATTGCGAATCTTCCAAGGCTCCAGGAAGTGATGGGTATAACATGAATTTCATCAAGAAGTGCTGGGATGAGATTGGTGCTGAATTCACTAAAGCTGTTATGGATTTTTTCCGATCTTCAAGGTTGCCTTCTGACTCTAATATTACTTGGGTGTCTCTCGCACCTAAGTACACAGGAGCTAAGGAGATTAAGGACCTCCGGCCGATAAGCATGGTAGGTTGCGTATACAAAGTGATTTCCAAAGTGATGGTCAGGAGAATGAGATCTGTCATGCCAGGTCTAGTGGGAGAGACACAGAGTGCTTTTGTCAAGGGTCGGAAAATACATGATGGGGCGCTTATTGCTTGCGAAACAGTACAATGGCTGAAGACGAAAAGAAAGAAAGCGGCGATTATTAAACTAGACTTCCAGAAGGCCTATGATCGGGTCAAATGGAGCTTTGTGGACATTGTGCTACAGAAGATGGGCTTTGGCTGGAAATGGAGGGAATGGGTTAAGGAGTGTGTTGGCACGGCATCTATGTCAATCCTGATAAATGGCTCACCATCTAAACCTTTTAAGATGGAGAGGGGTTTGAGACAAGGTGATCCTTTATCTCCGTTTCTGTTCGTTCTAGTTGTGGATGTTCTGCATCGGATGGTAGGGGAGGCAGTCAGAAACAGACGTATTATGCCGTTGTTAGTTGGTAAGGACAATATAGAGTTGTCACACCTCCAATTTGCTGATGACACTATATTGTTCTGTCCGCCAGAAGAGGAGACCATCAGAAACTATGCCAGGCTGCTAAGGTGCTTTGAGATGATGTCGGGATTATCCATTAACTTTGAGAAATCAAGTCTAATCCCAATCAACTGTGATCAGCAGTGGACATCCAACATGTGTAACTTGCTGGGGTGCAAGGAGGCCTACCTTCCAGTCAGATACCTTGGCATCCCATTAGGAGCGAATCCACGACTGGTCAGGACGTGGAAACCGATAATTGACAAGGTAGAGGAGAAGCTCAGCCTATGGAAGGCAAAGGTACTTAACAAAGCGGGTAAGCTGGTCCTTATTAAGTCCGTGTTAAGTAGCTTGCCGGTGTACTACTTGAGCCTGTACAAGATGCCGAAGGCAGTGGCAGAAAAATTGATATCTTTGCAGAGAAGGTTCCTGTGGAGTAAGGAGGAAGGTAGGAATGGCATGGCGCTAGTTAAGTGGGAGGTGGTTCAAGCCCCTAAAAAACTGGGGGGATTGGGGGTAGGTGATGCTGTGATTAGAAATGCTGCGCTCCTGTTCAAGTGGTGGTGGCGTTTTTCGAAAGAAGAATGTCCATTATGGAAGAAAGTGGTATGTTCTTGTTATGATTTGAATCCAAGTGTGATGTTATCAGCTCAAATATTACCTACTAGAGGGGGCCCATGGAAGGATATCTGCCATCTGCAACTCAAAGATAATACTATAAAAGATAAGATGATTGCGGGATTGTCTATGGAGGTGGGGGACGGAAGGAGGACTCGTTTCTGGGAAGATGTCTGGCTACAAAGTGGTCCGTTAGAGTTGAGTTTTCCGAGACTTTTCTCCATTTCAAACCAAAAAGGATCTGTCATAGGGGATTGTGGGTTCTGGGATGGGTTAGAGTGGATTTGGAATTTTCAGTGGAGGCGAGCTTTATACCAATGGGAGCTGGAATTAGTGGATCTGTTGCATGAGTCCTTAAGGCCTATAAAGCTATCACATGATAAGCCGGACAGAATCTTTTGGAAGTTTGACAAGGAAGGTATATTTTCAACTAACTCCTTTGTGCAGGTAGTACAGTCAGAATCCCTCCCGGAGGATATAACCAGCTATAGTTTCACAAGAACGCTTTGGAAAGGTTTGGTGCCGCCACGAGTGGAGTTATTTATTTGGTTTACTCTGATAGGAAGAGTAAATACTAAAGAAAGACTCCATAGATTGGGAATTGTTAGCCAAGGTGATAACATGTGTGTCCTGTGTAACAAAGAAGTGGAACTTACTCACCATTTATTTTTGGGGTGTGAGTTTACTTGGCAGGTGTGGTGTCAATGGCTAACTGAATTTGGGAGATCATGGACTGTTCCGGGCTCACTGAAAGAACACTTTGAGAGTTGGACAGGTGCTGCTAACAGGAAGGTGGAGCGCAACAAGTGGCTCATTTGCTTTTTCTCGGTCATTTGGAACGTTTGGCTTGAGCGAAACGGACGAATTTTTAATAACAAGGAGGCAAATGCAGAGGTGGTTTTTCAGAAATCTTTAAAAATTTATAGAGAATGGAGTAGTTTAGATCCTTTCTGTTGTTGATGGCAATGCCGGAGATGACATTAAGGAGATTGTTGTTTTTTATTTTGTTTTTCCTGTTGAATTGTTGGCTTGTTTGTCGCTCCACTTCATTGTGTTGAGCTCTCTTATTCAAAAAAAAAGAAAGAAAGAAAGAAAAGGGAAAGAGAGAAGAGGGGAGACCGTGAGAAGAGAAGGGAGGAGGAAGGAGAGAGCTGTCCACGCCGAGCCACCACGCGAGGAGAGAGAGCCGTGCCTCGTC
>NC_029791.2:1814826-1818492 GCF_000816755.2 Arachis ipaensis | reverse complement strand
GTGACAAAGTGGTATCAGAGCTTAGGTTTAATCTGTGTAATATGGAGCAAGTGTCCTATGATAGGATCACAATTGTATAAATAGAAGCGCGCCTATTTGTACAAATTGTGGCACTATCAAAGGCCTATAGGAATGTCCTCTTTGTCCTCTATGTCATTGTTGTCTTCTGATTATGTAGAGCATGCGTCCTCTCCGCTTCTTACTACTCTTGTCCTTTTGTACCCAATCTTGACATATTCTTTGGTAGATTTTCTCGAATGTGTTTTTGCAAGGGTTTAAGTTTTGGTTCTGGTTCGCGATTTCTCTCGTAGCTAGTTCTAATTTTCTCCGATTTTGTGAATGTGTGCTTTAATCTTCTTCGTCTTTGGGTTGTTCTCTATGATTCCTAATGTCAGTAGTTCATGAGTTATTTAAAAGATTCGATTTATGTTTGTTGTGAATTACCATCTGATTTCTTTATAGAATTGTATTTGGATTTGTGGATTGCATGAATTTGCTGAGTTTCTGATCGAGATGCTTTGTTCTGGATTTGATAAGCAATATTGAGATTTTCCTTCTTATGTTGATGATTTTTGAAGCTAACATAATTTTGATTAGCTTTTGATTCTTTTTTCAAATCAATAATTTTGAAAACAGCTATTTAGTTGCTTAAGAAGGACTATGTGATGCAACATATGAATAGAGTGTTATTGTTGTTTGTTCGATTGTTGATTTTCTTTGCTTAAGTGTAGTGAATTATTTGGGTGATAAGTTAGCTGGATCGAAATTTTTTTTTTTCCGATCTAGAAGTTTAGTTTTGTTTTTCTAATTGATGATCTGTTTCCATTATGGTTCTTTGTTGCTGAATATGACTTTTTGTCACAGAACTATTTCCTGCTTGATAAGTTGAGAGAAAGATTGTGAACGCTTGCCTTTTTGTTGGTGATTATAAGATGAATTTTGCTTTTGAGTATGATCTGAAACCTGAGAATTTTCTTAACCCTTGCTTTTCTGAAAATTTCCTTATTTTCAACTATTGTTCTTATTCTCAGAGGTTTAGGGAGATTGATTTTCTTGATTTGTAGTGCCTTTGTGATATTTGGAAGTAGATCTTAGAGATTGAAAAGAATTGTTGACAATTTTTGATAAAAAGACTAGATATCTAATTTCTTAAAGCAAAATAAATTACTTATACGAATTTTTTCTTTATTATATTCAACTAATTATTATAAACCATGCTTTCTTATTATGTACCCCTTAATAACTCTAGTTTTAAAATTATTTGATTTCTCAACGAAACCTGATATTTCATGAATTACATTTGGTTGGGTTTGTGAAATAAAATAGTGTAAGTAAAATTATGTACTTACTTGAGCTATACAATGATACTTTAAATTAAATTTTCACTAGGATTCAAAATATATTATTTATTTTAATGTGATAATATAGGATTTTTGTGAACTTTGTTGCTTTTAAATTTATAAGTGGGAATCAATATTCAAAACAACTTGAGATTTTATTAGGACAATCATAATATATAGAGACTATTTTGGTAAATGTTTCAACAAGTTAGGATTTTTTTTATTGAATAATTAGTAATTTGAAAGTCTTTTCTCTTGTAACGAAGTTATTGCTAATTTTATTATTAGTATTATGGAGTATTTACTTGAATATTCCCTTGCTTTACATCTTAATCATTAGCTTCTTTGTCATGATTATGGAAGCTCTGTTCTCTTGCTTTGCACTCATTTAAGTATTTAATTATTATAATTCTTGACTCTTTGTGAAGTTGTTAAAGTATTTCAGCATTTGGCATTTTAACTTCTATCAGAATGTATTTTATACATAAAACCTCACCATTACTTTAAGCTTTTCCTTTCCTTTTTCTTTTGAAAAATTTCTTTTACAAGGATTTCACATCTTTCTCTAACCATTGATGATTATATGCTCCTATTTTCATTTTATTTATTCTTATGCATATTAAAATTTTAAGAGCCATTAATATCGGTTGAAAACTGCTCCAAAGCAGATATAGATGTTTGTCTATATAAAATATGTGCATCAGTGTATGCATAATGACTGATTTACCATTTGCAATTTATAGTTTATAATTTTTGTTCTCCTTTTCACATAAAAAATAGTTAACTTTTTTCTATAACCATAGTTATACTTGCATGTATGTTTTCCATTTTTCTAAAATAAAAAAAAAAGAGATAAAGTATATATATTT
The DNA here is from genome assembly GCF_000816755.2 of Arachis ipaensis. NCBI lineage: Eukaryota > Viridiplantae > Streptophyta > Magnoliopsida > Fabales > Fabaceae > Arachis > Arachis ipaensis. The sequence continues at coordinate 1,816,283 of NC_029791.2, read as the reverse complement.
ATGAATATGAATTTTTTTTTTTTGTGTTTTAATCTTTACAAGAAATCTGATTTCATACTAATTTTCTGAAATTCTTTTGCTACGTGCTTTGATTATGTTAAGAGCAAATTCATAATTGGAGATTTAGACCAAAAAAAAAAAGGAAGAAATTAGCATCACCCGGATTCGAACCTGAGACCTAATGACAAAAATAAGTTAAATGTATAGGTGAATTTTTGGCCTTGAGAATAATGAGATGATTGCTTGCATTTTCTCGTTATGTTTTACGTTATTTATTTTTTATTTATAGTAAAAAACTATTAAATTTTATTCTAGTATACTTAATATTCAAGGTTATGGCAATAATTATTTCAAATGGCCTTTGTCAAAGAATTCTACATAAGAGAAAATGAGGATGTTAATTTTTGTGACAATTACTGTTTTTAATTTTCATAACTGTACAATTGTCTTTCTAAAAGGTGCGGTCAAATCTTCTATTTGTTGTTTTGCTTTCTCCCTCTGTAATTGTCTTTGTCTTGCTGCTTGGGATTTGGATTTATAATTGTTGTGGGTATTTTATTTACGTTGTATGTTTGTTGCTGTTTAGCTTCCCTTACCTATAGTGTTGTTGCTTCTTATTGTTTTCTTTAACTTCATTTGTCCTAATGTTCTTATTTTGATTGATAAATATTATAAAATTTGTAGGTCTTGTATGTTCTTCCTCTTCTTTGATTCTAAAAGATGTGTGTTATTTAATTGTGTTCCTAGTCATTCTCTTAAATCTTTGTGAATATTACTGTTGATTTTAGTGGCCATCTCTTGTGAACTTCGTGCTTCTTTGATCCAACATAAACTTGTTTTGACTTCATACACCATCTTTTCTTTTATTGTTCTATCAAAATTTTTGATTCAAATTTCCTTACTAAGATGCGATTGATTCTCTTTTTGGCATGCTTCACTGTTTTTGTATATCCTTGTTTAGTTGCGATCCTACGCATCTCCCCGAATTTTTGCGAACACCATTTGTGATGTTTGCTCTTTTCTGCCTAAGTTTAGAATCCTTTTAAACAAACTCGTGTTTGATTCAATGTCACGTGCGATTCTCAGATATAACAAGCGATACGTTAGTTCTTTAGGACACAGCAACCGATGCGGAAGTTCAGAAAGTTGAAATTCGAACACTTGACATAAGTCTGGCTACAGAACCAAGATTGTATTTAGAAAAGATTGACGAACAACGTGAAGAGGGCTATGTATATATGAGTTGTCAAGGGAACGAGAGTAGGGAAATGCCAATGACATCGTTTTATCAGGATCCTATCTTGTAACTTTTGCACCTCGTTATGCTCATTTCTCATGTTCGGTAAAGTGCTAAAACCATGTAAAGTTTTGAAGATTATATCAATTTTCGAGGACGAAAATTTTTATAAGGAGGGTAGAATGTAAAATCCCTACAATACCCCTTGTTCCTCTTTTTT